>NC_089766.1:4801007-4818507 GCF_040412425.1 Macrobrachium rosenbergii
ACGTCGTTTAATAATTTATTGACAATCTTATCGTAACACACTGACTTATAACTCTCTCTCTCTCTCTCTCTCTCTCTCTCTCTCTCTCTCTCTCTCTCTCTCTCTCTCTCTCTCTCCTTTGAAGAGCTAAGTAAAGTTACGTCGTTTAATAATTTATTGACAATAATCTTATCGTCACACTGACTTTAATAAGAGCTAAGTATTTATTGACAATAATCTTATCGACTAACACACTGACTTATAACTCTCTCTCTCTCTCTCTCTCTCTTCTCTCTCTCTCCTTTGAAGAGCTAAGTAAAGTTACGTCGTTTAATAATTTATTGACAATAATCTTATCGTAACACACTGACTTATAACCCTCTCTCTCTCTCTCTCTCTCTCTCTCTCTCTCTCTCTCTCTCTCTCTCCCTTTGAAGAGCTCTAAAAGTTACGTCTTTAATAATTTATTGACAATAATCTTATCTCACACTGACTTATAAATCACTCATGCTGTATAATAACTTCCTGACAATAAACTCCATCTTTCAATATACTGACATAACTCTCTCTCTCTCTCTCTCTCTCTCTCTCTCTCTCTCTCTCTCTCTCTCGGGAAAAGTCAAAGCCATGGGAATGGGACAGGTAGAATAGTACCTTTAAAATCCTAATCCACCTGCGCAGAGAGAGAGAGAGAGAGAGAGAGAGAGAGAGAGAGAGAGAGAGAGAGAGAGAGAGAGAGAGGGTCACTCTGAAAATATGCTCCAGGGTCACTTTCATTTGAATGCCATGCAATGTCTCTCGCACGGATTTCTGAAACTCTCTCATTTGAATGCTCTCAATGTCTCTCTCTCTCTCTCTCTCTCTCTGCTCAGCGTATTCCGACTTTCTTTACATTAATCATCGTAACTGGCAGAGAAATTATTATTTTCTTTTTTATTTCTCGGGGTTAAATTAATGTCACATACTTTACCTTACTTGACTACCAATCGAAATACAATACGTGTGTATGTGTAAGTGTATATATACATACATAACAGAGAGAGAGAGAGAGAAAGAGAAAGCCTAGCGTCACAGCAGACGACCATAATAAAAAAAAAACACACACACAAAAAATAAAAAAATAACGAACTACATAGCCTGTCTGGGAAGATCTAAAGTCATCCTACACGGAGCATGCGCAGTAGACGCAGAAAAGTAATAACGAGCCTATGGAAAGCCACGGTCAAGGCAGGATGGCTGGGCCCTTGCGGTCTGTGGAGTTCAACGAGGTTTTTCGGAAGTTACGGAAAACGGATCATTATAACATATGTTGGAGTTGTTTGTGAGTGTTTGTGTGTGTGTGTTTGTGCGTAGGATTTCTTGTTTGTGGCTGCGTATCTCCAAGTACCGGTACTTCTGTGTTAGTATCTTATAGGTTTGTACTGATGGAAATAAACTTGTAAGGTATCATATACAGGATATATATGTATGTATGTAAGTATGTATATATATTATTATATATATATATATACATATATGTATATATATATGCATGTATATATATATATATTTATATATATATATATATATATATATATATATATATATATATATATATATATATATATATATATATATATATATATATATATATATATATAGAGAGAGAGAGAGAGAGAGAGAGAGAGAGAGAGAGAGAGAGAGAGAGAGAGAGAGAGAGAATTTCTTTATCACATGCAATCTATCAATCAACTGACATACAGATGTGCAGTATAATTTCATTATTCACACAAGAATTACACTCGTACACATGCACACACACACACACTCCTCGATACAACAAAACCAATCTGACTATAATAATAATAATAATAATAATAATAATAATAATAATAATAATAATAATAATAATAATAATAATAATAATAATATTTCTTCCACCGGGAAATGCGAAGACCATCTCTCACCCGTTTCACGTTGATGTGGACCGCATACCGTTACGCATATGGGAACTCTAAACAGAGAGAGAGAGAGAGAGAGAAAAAAAAATTGTCGGAGAATTGAAGAGCAATCAAGAAATTCAGAAGGCGTTGACCACCATCGGGCTCAACCTCCACTTCCGGTGGGGAGGAGGAGGGGGATGGGGGGAAGGGGGAGGGTTAGGGAGGGAGTGATGGATGTTTATATATATATAATATATATATATATATATATATATATATATATATATATATATATATATATATATATATATATATATATATAGCAGTGTTCACTCACCTCTATTTACCAAATAAGTAAATAATCATAAAATAAATGCATATATAAACAAATACTGTATGCAATTAAAAAATATTTATCTCCAGTTCCCGTAACAAATACAAAAAATATACATTATCTATCAGTGTATACCACATATAAAAATAGTAGCAAGTGAATAATAATAAAAAATAATAATAATAATAATAATAATAATAATAATAATAATAACAATTAATATACTTTGGGTATCAAATGTTTAAATATGATGGTAGCCTTGTTGCATTAATCCAGTATTCGTTGAACTCTTTTAATTCTTTTTACCATGAAAACAGCAGTTTTTATTTATAAAAATATAAAAATCGAAGGTTTTCGACCCCGTGAATAACCTAATATTTTTATAATAAAACCCCTAATAACTTTGGCATTTTACTAATAAGAAGAAAAAAGGATAATAATAAAGAGTAACGAATAATATAAGATTAAAGCAACCACGGCTGCCATCATATTTAATAATAATATAATAATAATAGAAAGAAAGAAGTTCCATCACACACACAACATACAAATGGCTAAAATTACCTCGACATAAAATAACTGCGATGAAAATAACTGGTTTCCGTTACCAACCATGAAGACTTGCACTCCACTCAACAGGTTTTCCACTTTTTATTCGACGACAAACCTAAGAACTTTACACTCTACTTACTGCCAGCGACGGCTACGAACTCTAAATGATACGGTTTGGTCTCGTAAAAGAGAGATGTGTATGTATATGTGGGTGTTTGTTATGTCTGTGTCCATGTATATGCGTGTATGTACGTACGTACATACGTACATTATATCTACGTATGAGTGCATGTGTGTGTGTGTGTGTGTGTATATGTGTGTGTATATATATATATGTGTATATATATATATATATATATATATATATATATATATATATAAAGCCTAATTAACTCTTATTTAAACAGACCTGATTATTATTATTATTATTATTATTATTATTATTATTATTATTATTATTAAAACTCAAAAGATGACAAGTAACTAACCAAATTATGAATTGAAAAAATCCGAGTGGGAGGGACCTAACCCCACTATAATTACACAAACAAACAAACAAACACAGTCACTAACAACACATGTCTGTTGGTGTGACTTCCTTGAGCATAACATGAAGCTCTAGGGCTTCTTCACTTGCCAAATGGAAAGACACTACGGAACGAATACATAAATTTACGTAATGTTACAAAATAACACAAGGCATGGCGGATGTTATTCTGGATTTATGAAGTAGACTTTATTGTATAATTATTCTTCATCATTTATTTATATTATAATTAATTTCTTACTGACTTTTTATTACAACTACTTTTAATTTCATCATTAAATTAACTATTTCACCAATTGTCTTCAATATTGTCTATTCTATCTGTGAGTATATTATGCTTCTTTCCTATGTTTCTAATTACCTTCTTCATCCGGGCATACAGATATAATTCTTCAATATTGTCTTTTTCTCTGGGGTATATCATTCTTCTTTCCTATGTTTCTAATTACCTTCTACATCTAGGCATACAGATATAATTCTTCAATATTATCTACATCATTCTTCTTTCCTATGTTTAGCATCTAGCCATTCTTCTTTCATTCTTTTTCCTATGTTTACAATTACCTTCTTCATCAAGACATAAAGATACAATTCTTCAATATCATCTATCTATCATTCTTCTTTCCCGTGTTTACAATTACCTTCTTCATCCAGGCATACAGATACAATTCTTCGATGTTATCTATCTTCTCTGCGAGTATATCATTCTTCTTTCCCGTGTTTACAGTTACCTTCTTCACCCAGGCACACAGCATGCTATTTATATAGGTCTGTTACTGTTACATTTGTTAACCTGCGATAACGACAAAAACATAAAGCTTATCGTTCGCAAACTGACGATCAAAACAGCAATGTAACAGGAACTGAGCTTTCAGGTGGGATGGTGACGTCATTTCCTGTTATTTTCCCGTGACGTCACGATCAATTCGGTGTGATTAGTTTGCACTGAATTTAATATAAAATTTAGCCAAAGATCAAACGCTGGGACTTATAAGGACATTCCGCGCTCAGAGGGAAATTGACATGAAAAGGTTTGAAAGGTGTAACAGGAGGAAAACCTCGCAGCTGCACTATGAAACAATTGTTAGAGAGGGTGGAAAGTCAGATGGAAGAAAGAGAATATGAACGGAGGTACAGTAAAAGGAATGAAAGAGGATGCAGCTAGGGGCCTAAGGAAGGGACGCTGCAAAGACCCTTAAGTAAAGCCTACAGTGCACCACGTGAGGTGCACTGACGGCACTGCCCTCCTACGGGGGTGTGAATAATTTCTACTCTAATCTAAATGGAAAAAGTGTTAAGGCTTACAAAATAAGTATAATAAGACCTGCAACATTAAAAATGCCTTATCTAAAAAAAAAATAGATATAAACAACTATAGTATTTTACATTAAAATTTACAAATAAAAAAAAGATATTTGAATTTAATGCAAATCCCGACTTACCAAGACATATCTGAACTGGAAGCGGGCCTCCAGCATCTTGAATTTCCTCTGTCCGTTCCCTATGATGAAGTCTGCGGGCGCCGGAGGGCGTCCTTCGCACACCCACGGCAGAAAGGGTCCTAAACGAGTCCCCCCTTTTAACCAAGGAGGCGTGGGCGTGGGCGCGGACGTCGATTACAGACGCCCAGTACGCAAATATTTTAGAAATGTCACTTTCTTTAATTATGCACCGGAAATTTCCTTCTCGTAATCAATCAATCCTTCCATTGTTAATTATTTCATTAAGGACGTTTAACAAATAATAACAAGTTCCTCAAGGATCGTAAATTGGCCATGGGAGTTTACAGAATCGAGTGGCAATGAGTCACAATAAGAGCGTACACAAGATTCCCTGACTTGAAGAATCGTGGTGCCAGGTTAAGTGTTGTCTGCAAAACCACCCCTTGGGCTGAGGGTATATTGGCAGATAGAATCCCCTTCCTCTGCCGTTACTCAAGAAGTACGACGGGAAAGGCCTAAGACGCCTCTTTCCTCGGTGATTCCGCCTCAGACACTGGAGCACGCCTCAGTGCCAGCCACCTTCAGGTAGTGGCACTCTCCCCAGACGGTGCCACGGGAGATGAAGCCTTGTAAGTGTGGGCGGACGAAAGTTTCAAGACCCCTTATAGACAACCTAATACCAGACAGCTTCCTGGAGATAGGCTTTACGTCTTCACAAGCTTATTCGGTCGGAAAGTAAGCTTTCTTTTGAGGCTCTGAGCCCTTGGTTGTGTCCGGTCGGGAAGCTTTGGTGTAATATTGCATTTAACACGGTTATCTAAAAGGATGATTTAGTAAATACCCCTTTTAATATTTTCCAGGTGATCGATTTTTTTATATAAGCGCAATCATATCACGTTCATTTTCAGGAAAATGCTCTTAAACATATATCATGTACCTAATCTTCAACAGAAAATTCGGAAGGACATTTGGGTTCCATAATGGTAATTACGAAACCATTCTTTTTTTTTTTTTCTTAACAAATATATTCCCTTGAGTAGCCGACACTTCTCGTAGTCACTTAAAACTCTCCTTTTTGGTATATACTCAAGAACCCTTGAAGCCACTTAAAATAATTTTTTCCTCTGTAAGTATTCACTGTTTTCCAAGGCTCTTCAAGAATCCAAAGTTAAAGTACTGACTTGTACAGTAGACAATCGCGAACTCTTGAAGCCACTTAAAAATATTTTCCCCATGTAAATAATCACTAAATATTCACTAAGTTTTCTAAAGCTCTTCAAGAATTCACAGTTAGTACTCAAAGCCCTCACAACATACCGCTACAAGCCACAATTACAAACAACCCCTCAATTAAATACTCCTAATATCTCAATTACAGGCAATCCCTCAATTAGACACTCCTAATATCTCCGTGACTCAGTTTGTCACAGCCATTGAATGGATGAATCTGTCGACCTGTCACTTTCTTCGTCACATTCTTTTATGGTATGAACGAGGCACTGGTAACCTTCACATTAAGCCAACTGATGCCAGACATAGATGAGATGTCTATGGCGGCCATTAACGCTAATAATGGATTACCTGTGATACAAAATGAAATTATATTCGTCTCTGATAAATTTGAAATGAAAATGAAATAATTCCATATATATTCTTTATTATTATTATTATTATTATTATTATTATTATTATTTATTATTAGTATTATTATTATTATTAATATTGTTGTTATTATTATTATTATTATTATTATTATTATTATTATTATTATTATTATAATTATAATCAGACTGTTAGGAGACTTAAGCAGGTCTCAGAAAGTTATAATATATATATATATATATATATATATATATATATATATATATATATATATATATATATATATATATATATATATATATATATATATATATATATATATATATATAATAAATACGTATATATATAAATATATCTATATATTTATATAATATATATATAAATATATAAATATATATATTGTATATTATAAAATATATATATATAAAATATCTATATATTTACATAATATATATATAAATATATATATATATATATTTTATATATACATATATATATCAATGGATTTATTCACCATCGTTATTATTATTATTATTATTATTATTATTATTATTATTATTATTATTATTATTATCATCAAAAGTCAGATGAACCGGTGCATCTCATCAGCTGATATCAAACACCAATCTTGGTTTTTTACACGAGTTGAACGAACTGAATCATCACTGCTGGCTCCAACATGGTTCCAATTTAGGAGCGGATTCGAATCCATTTGTATACCGTTATAATCACTCAAGCGAAGGCAATCCAATCTTTAAAAACTTGACTCATCACTTACGATAGTAACATATTTGCAGACTGCAGTGCTGAATTTTGGCTAAACAATACTATTAATACTAATAAATTACTCGTTTATAATGCAAAAATCAGACATACATTATACACACACATATATATACAGTATATATACATATATATATATATAATATATATTTTATATATATAAATATATATATATATATATATATATATATATATATATATATATATATATATATATATATTATATATATATATATAATATATATATATATATAGTATATATATATATATATATATATATATATATATATATGTATATAAATATATATATATATATATATATATATAAATATAAATATATATATATATATACATACATATATATATACAGTATATGTATAATGTTTATTTATATATATGCATAAATATAAATTATATCCGTTTATCGAGAGAGAGAGAGAGAGAGAGAGAGAGAGAGAGAGAGAGAGAGAGAGAGAGAGAGAGAGAGAGAGAGAGAGAGAATGATTTTTTCTTTTTACTTCTTGATAATCTGCGTTAAATGGTGTCTTTCTAAAACAGCTACCAATGCCCTGAGATACAAAATAAATATAAAAGAAAAATAGAATAAAACAAAGCATTGCTGAATAAATAAAATCTCAGTCCTCGATCTGGATAAGTTCTATAAACAAACGAACAATAAACGAAGCGACAACAGAGGCACGCCGGTCACGCGCACATGACGAAACAAACAGTCCCCAAACCGCGCCTCCTTAAGCCTGACACTCCCCAAGACACGGGGACACGAACGTTTCACTCAAGAGCATGACGGGAAAACATTTACCGAGAAAACGTTCGTTCTGCAACGTGACTGGAACGTGGGAAGTTCGCGAGGTCAAACGGTGACTGGGACGAGCCGAGTTATCGGGGTCACGCGACAAACATTTGGGTAACAGGTCAGTAACATTCCGGTGTTACGTGACCCTCCTTCGAACAATGGCTATGTTTGACTGGCCGACATAAAGTGGGGCTGGTACCTGCCTTAACCTACTCATTTGGGGAGTCAATATTTTACTGTTAGGGAGCACAGAGGGTACAATGTAACCCAACGGCCCTTTTCTAGACCAGGCCCGAAGCTCAGGAAATGGACGCTGACCTCATATGAATCTCTTCCTTTATGTACTTATATGATTCATATGATTTCCATTTTCAATAGAAACAAGTAAAAAATGAGCATAAGAAACTTCGGCGCAATCGAGTTTTCTGGAAAGATTATGATGTATGAAACTCATAGCCACGGCCCATGAAACTCTCAGCAGCAGCATGGTGGTGGCCCAGCGGTGGCTTATGTTGTTGGCACCTATAGCGGTGACAGACGCACGATCATGGCTAACTTTAACCTTAAACAAAATAAAAACTACCGAGGCTAGAGGACTGCAATTTGGTATGTTTGATGATTGGGAGGTAAATGATCAACATACTAACTTGCAGCCCTCTAGCCTCAGTAGTTTTTAAGATCTGAGGGCGGACGGACAGACAAATAGCCATCTCGAAAGTTTTCCTTTACAGAAAACTAAAAGTAGCAACGTATTCCAAAATTACCATCGGATGATATGTCCAATATCATGACCTTATCTTGTCCAGGTACGAAGTCATGAAAAGAGTCCAGGGAATGAAATTTGGGATTAGTTCCCGAAAGAAGTGATGAGCCATCTTTGTTACGTTTGTTTATATTTTGCGCGGATCTTTCCTAGGTAGTGAACCCCCCAGGGTTTTAACCCAGTATGTATCCACCTTTGCGGCGTGTTTAGTACAAGCTGGTCGGGGATGACCGTAAAAACAAACAAAAGACTGTAAATATCATAAAGATAATGACCCCAAGGAAATATTAGTCTTAGATAACGACCTCCGAAAACCCTGGGGGGTCACCATCTAGGAAAGATCCTTTTGCGCGACGAAGATGAAAGTTTTAACCACAAATAAAAACCAAACAATGTGGTTGTACAGAGGGCCACGTAAAACTCCAACATTCCGGTTGAGAGTAGAAATCAATTTCTGAACTTATTTCACATTTTTATCAACCTCCATTAAAATACAAAATAAAATATCGCAAAAAAATTAATAAATGTGTAGCAATTGTATAGTGAACCATTAAAGAAAAACAATTCAAGATTCAAAATAAATAACTAAAAATACAAGAGACAAAAATATATATAAAAAAGGCCTAAAATGAGTAAAAGAAAAAAAATATATACAAAAACACAAAAAAAAATTAAAATATGATAAAAAGGTCCAAACGGGTCATAATAAATGAAAATACGGACACGACAAAAAAAAATAAATAAAAAATAAAAAAAAAAAGTTGAGCAAGACGCTTCAGTGCAAAATCTCCAGGCTTGCATTCACCACTTAATGCAAGCAGACAATGACATGCACAACTGACAAATGCAATGACGTTGTAATAATGCACATCACTGCAATTGCATAGCAGGTGCATCCCCGAAATGCAAGAGGGTGTGTCAACGCAAGCAGCCAAGCAACAATCAAGCAACAGATTGCATGAATCGTCTGGCAGACTGGTATGAAATTGAACGCCGTGGAATAATGACACTGATTTATGGAGAAACCTGACCTCGTTTTAATTAAGGGATCGGCTGGTTATTGCAGGTGAGGCCTGAATTGATATCCTGGGTAAAGTTCTTGTCTAAAATTTTTACAGATGTATTTCATATTGCTTTCCCAACACTGTAATGCATAAATCATAACCTTGTATGTATGTATGTATATACAATAAATTATATATATATATATATATATATATATATATATATATATATATATATATATATATATATATATATATATATATATGAATGTCTTTTTTCCTGTAATACTACAGTGTAATATGAAAATATAAAACACTATTTAAAACGTTGAAATATATATTTAAATAGTGTTTTATATATGTTTATATATATATATATATATATATATATATATATATATATATATATATATATATATATATATATATATATATATATATATATATATTTATATATATAGGAATATATATATTGCATGAGTTAACGTTCAATTTCTAATCTATCTCTCTCTCTCTCTCTCTCTCTCTCTCTCTCTCTCTCTCTCTCTCTCTCTCTCTCTCTCTCTCTCTCTCTCTCTCTCAATATATATATATTATATCCACCTTTCTATAAAAAATTTCAAACAGACACACAAAAAGTAAATCATATTTTCTCATAATAAAAAAACCAATGCAGTCATGATATAATACTCATGAAGGCTGGATAGATCTTACGCAAAAAAACAGTCGATTCTATTACATAACGTTACGAAACATCATCACCTTCGTCTATTTCACAACGGAAAAAAGAAATACTCGGCAATAATGACCTTGACTGGCGTTACACCAATATATGGTTAAGGTCAACCACGATTAAATATACGCTTTTAATACATAAGGTAACTTCATTTGAAATGGGCAGACATAGGAATGGGGTGGGGTGGGGGGGGGTGTTTGGTGACTTCAACGCAAGCTTCGGGAAAATAGTTATCCATCTCGTGTGACTGGCCGCCGACATCTGAAACCTGCGGTGGTAAGATTCCATTTCTCTCTAGCTATACGTCTTTTATCTGTAACATACAGATTTCTGTACGTAAGAGAGTGCTTGCATTTTCATTTTATATTTTTTTTGTAACTCATTTTTCACATGTAAGGGAATGGATGAAAAATAAGCTATGAGGAGCAGTTATCAGTCAGAGGTGATTATTGTAGGTAAGCAAGAGGACGAATACGCCACTCAAGAAAAAGTGAGAGAAATGCAAGTAATAAAAATAAAGTTGGGAAAGCGTATAAGAACTTTGGGTAGAATGTCGTTAAGCTCTCCTAAAGGAAAGTAAATGACGTGTGAAAGGCTAATTAATTAATGGAACTGACATACAAATATAGATGGAAATGAAGTGACTCGATGGAAATTTGTACTTGGAAATCTGAATTTAAAAAATAGAAGAGATGACTATTATAATTATAGAAGCATAATGTTCCCAAGTATAGAAGGGAAGCTGTATGGTAGGATTTTGATTGAGAAAGTAGGACATGATGATAAAGGGACTGACAGCGGAAGGTAAGGGTGAATGAAAACAATGAAAATGTGTGGATCAAGTGTTTGTCATGAAACAGTTATGTTTTATGTTAGAATTCTGAAAGTGACTGGAAAAGGCACTAAGAGGCATATACCCGCCTGGAGAAAGCTTACAACAGAACAGATTGGGGGAAAATGTAGAAGGTGTTACTGATTATAGATAAGTTGTTGAAAGCAAAGAAGTATTTATCCAGAAAGAATATAGGTGCGTGCAAGATTAAGGGGAGTGCCCTGGGGGTTAAAATCTTCCAAAAAAATGTGATTGGAGCCACAGAATGTTAGGGAAATAGCTTAATATTAAAGACACACAGCAACACGAGAGAGAGAGAGAGAGAGAGAGAGAGAGAGAGATTTCCTGTGCACCCATAATTCCACGTGACGCAAATGACGGGGAAATTTAGACTTCAAAAGGAGGAAATTGTCACATGAAAATACCGTACCGCAATGTGCGAGTCTGCATGTGTCACCCCTTCTATTATCTCTCTCTCTCTCTCTCTCTCTCTCTCTCTCTCTCTCTCTCTCTCTCTCTCTCTCTCAAGATTAATGGAAGGCATTAGGTATTCCGCAATTAATTTTTTTCTTTCGTGGTTCTTACTGGACATTTAAAACCTAATGACAGGGCAAAGTAGTACACATGAAAATTCTCTCTCTCTCTCTCTCTCTCTCGTCTACTTTTATCGGTCATTTCCATGCAATAAATCTGAGAACAAAGGGAGCAATATATGTTCGTAACAATTTCCTCAACGCCAAAGGTACTGTCATCAGCTACTGGGGTCTGGTACTGTATTGGAATATACAGGAAATTCCTACCGCCACCGCCCCCGCCCCGCTCCGTCTCTTTTATCCCCAATTTCCCTTCTAATCAATACCTTCACAACCCGTGACAGAAGATTATTTCCCAATGATCCTACTTTATCAAAAAAAAAAAAAAAAAAGAAACAAGAAGAAAACCAGATCGAACTAGTTTACTCAGCGCGCCCAGAGAAATCTTCCAGTCATGTTTATCAAGGACCATTCTTTGCGACAAATTCTGAAGATTTTTTTTTTATTCCCAGAAGCCAATGGGGCTATCAACCAAATGTCCTTACGTAGCCTTGATCTGAAGGGGAAAAGGAAGCGACTACTTGCCCATTGAAGGGTAGAATGATGTGAGTTGGGAAAATGGGAGGTGGTGGTGTGTGCCCAAATTTGGCAGTAGAGAAAAATAAAGCCAGTCAAAGGGTTCAGGAAGTCAGAAATCACTTTGGGAAAGAGATAGAAAGTTCAGTAGAACAGTCTTGCCTGTCAAAATGATAGCTAGGTATAATCATATCCTTAATAAAGAATCACAAAGCTATGGTTCCTATTTTTAGAGAGGAAATATGCTGATATACGTGTAAAATGATACGTGTCAAGGCATACTGTTAATGAGAGAGAGAGAGAGAGAGAGAGAGAGAGAGAGAGAGAGAGAGAGAGAGAGAGAGAGACTGGCATAAACCTCACACGATCATTAATAGAAAGCTTAAATGAAGCCGCTATGCTAAACGGGACAGCTGTCTCTGAAATGGTGGCACGGTGCCCCTCCCCTCCCCTTTCCCTCCCCCACCCGAAGACGCATTACACAACCCCCTCGTTCGCCGCCGACCAACACTTGACACTTACTTCGAAATGACGTAAGTGCGGGAGCCGCCGAAACCCGCGAGTTAAGAGCGCAGTGAATGGACACGAAGCGCTTCGCAGTCACCCAGCGGAAAGTGCTTGAAAGTCGAGGATTTCGGGGTGAAAGCAAGCACAGGGTGCAAAGAGACCCCGGAACTTGAAATGCAAGTGGAAAGTGGTGGCGAAATGTTAAAAGTTTCAGAGGAAAAGTTTCGGGAGGGGAAACCATGTATTTAGGTGACGGTGGAGAGATTAGCAAGAATGTACATATTCGAGTGAGACATGAAAGGTTATTCAAGTTAAAAGCTTCACAATTAATTCAAGCATGGTCGTTAAAGAATACAGAAAAGAAGGTTGAACGTTTTCATAGCATCAAAACGTCACGTACAGCAGTTAAATATTTATATGAAAGTAAGTCTGAATTACTGTTGAACCCAGAAAATGTTGAAATATTTATGACAACTGGAAACAAAGCAAAAAAAAGAAAAAAAACAAAGAAAAAAAAAAGTAGGAGTTTCACACGAAAGTTAAAAATGTCAAAGAAATCATAAAATTTGAGCGAAAGTTACGGCTTCATAAAAATAAATCATGAATATTTGAAAGGAAGTTTTAAAAAAATTAAATCATTGATTTTATCATTGACAACTGATAACAGATGGAAAACTGAACCTTTAAACAAAATGCCAATGTTTCCAAGAAAGTTTAAGGAAAATGTTTCTTCTCCATTCTCTCGCTTTCACGAAAAGCATAAACAATTTTTATGACCTTCCGGTCTTTGACTGCTTTAAGCTTAAATTTATGAATAATGAAGTGAAAGACATTGTAACATCATTTTCCAGAAAAACAATATTCGAACCCATACTTGGAAATAAGAAACAATTACCAAGATCTAAACTCCTACTTCTATATTGGAAAACAGAAACTTGAGATGCACTGCAATAATCCTAGCCTATACTTGGAAATAAGAAACAGTTACCAATATCCAAACTCCTATGTCTATACTGGAAAACGACACCTTGAAAGGTACTGCTATAATCCGAACCCATACTTGGAAATAAGAAACAATTACCAATATTTAAACTCCTATTTCTATATTGGAAAACAGCAACTTGAGATGCACTGCTATAGTCCGAACCTATACTTGGAAATAAGTAACAATTACCAATATCTAGACTCCTATTTCTATATTGGAAAGCAACTACTTATCATGCACTGCTATAAACGTTCTGGTACACGTTTTTCTCTCGCAATATTTAAATCACAATGCCCTCTTTCCCTCTCACAACCCCTGCTGTGACAACACAATTCACGCACTGGTGGTTAAAACACACAAATACAGGGAAAATATGTTTACTAGACGTTACAGAACATCCGCCATGGCATAATTTACATTCATGAGACACTGCTCAAGAGTGCCTTTAGTTTTTCAACTTAACTATATTTGGGAGACTTAAACATGCTAATATATCAGGACAAAAAGTGCTGATTAGATGTGGCATTTTTAATAAGAAAATTACTTTTTCATTATCATGCTAAGCCTTGAATCATCATAATGATCTATGATAAACGTCATATCAGTAAAAAATTATGGAAGTTGCTTATAAAAACTTCTCATACATTCCCATACATTCATGATCTGAACTAAGAATAAGCATTTCCCATACATTTTCCAAAACTAAAATAGCCTAATCATAATAATGCCCCAACCTACAAAAGAAAAAAAAAATAATAAACATGTAAACACAAAGAGTAACCTTGTGATTTTTTTTTTCTCCAAATATTCTTACGTAGGATCACTATTCTCTATGGAACAGGAACCACAAAAGGATGGCCAACGATCCATAAGAGTGACTTTTTGAAGCCTTGATTGTTGGCAACACTTCCGCGTCATGGCAGATAAAACTGTAACACAGCAACATAAAAAAAAGAATAAAAACTATTCCTGTGGAGCACTCGGGTATAATCTTCCTATATGCATGTCTTACCAAAAGCCACACTCCCTGGGATAATGAAGATGCCAAACGCTTCCAGACTAGAATATAATAAATTTAACTCTGTCTAGAAGCATCTGGCAACTACGTGTCCAGGGGGCGTGGCCTGTATCTTTCCTTGAAACGAAACCAGAACAATCCTGCATTCAACGGGAACTACCCCAAAATGACTATCACAAAAATGTTACTGGAAAAAGCAAAAACCATGAAGGTACTGTTCACAATATTTTTGACATCAGCCGAATCGAAAATGGAAAAATTAAAGAAAAAAAGCTGATTCATTACTTCTACAATGTGAATGAATCTTATTTGGCCAAATTCCAATTGTATATATATACTGTAGTAACAGCAGGGCAATTTTACTTATAACTTTGAAACGTGAGTTGAGTAAGTAAATGAAAGTAATGTGCATGTTAGTGTGTAAGTACATTTCACTAACATTTCTATTTACAGTGGGTAAATAAAGCCTTTGAAACACCTACTTTTTTATATACAAATATATACACACAATATATACAGTATATATACACACATTTAAATTTATATATTATACACATACACATGGAGAGAGAGAGAGAGAGAGAATCTTAGCATTGCACCAGTGGCTACAATGGACTTACACCGAATACTCGGCCAAGGAGACTTCAACGCACACTGCACTCAAGTAATGATCTAACACGAGCCCAATAAACTACTACGGTTGCCATATTCATAAGCAATCCGGAGCGATATCTCACCGAACCGGCTACATAAATTATCTACTTCCGGATAATCGGAGCCGGTCTATTCAAGTCCGATATATTGGGCCGGTCTGGTCATGTGTCCGGTTTAGCAAACCCTGTCCTGATATACACCACTTGTATGGGATGTAACGTTTGCAAAATCACAGAAAAAATTCATAAGTAATTATAAAAAAATAAAAAAGAAGTAATTAAGTAATTACTCCGTATTAACAAGGTAATGCAGAATCACCTTGAAGTCGAATGAGCTAACGAAGGTGGTAATGAGGGTAACGAATCTCTTAAGTAGCGAACATCAGAACAGGAAGCCATCAATGCCTTTTTGGCAAACCGCAACACGACCGGATTGCTAGCGCGTCCATGAAGTATTAAAAAAATAAAAAAAAAAAAAAAAGGGAAAGGAAAGTTAGAATATATGCAAATTATAAGGGATGAATAAAAGAGGAAAGGAGAATAAGGGAAAATTAAGAAAATTAAATGGGAAAAAGAAAAGAAATGGAAACAAAGATTTGAGGGAATGAATACAAAATATTCAGTTAAAAGGAAATTATATATATATATATATATATATATATATATATATATATATATATATATATATATATATATATATATATATATATATATATATATATTCAAGTGGACGAATAAAAACAATAAAAAATACTGGGAAAATTTTAAGTATCTATTAAAAGACTAAAGAAAAATATTAAGAACTAAAAAAATACGAAATTCACTTGGATAAATTGATAACGATAGAAACTAGAATAATATAATATCAACCTGCAATTCTAGGTAGATATTATATTGCTCCATTAAGCGGTGCATTTCAGGGCAGGATTCACTATACCGGACGCATAACTCGACCGGTCCAGATAAACCGGACTTGACAAGACCGGTCCCGGTTAACCGGACGGGGATACATAGCCGGCCTGGTTAGATGTCGCTCCGGACTCTCCAATGGTATGTTGACTATAGTAGGTTATTGGGGTGTATAGGATCACTATTCATATGAAAAGTGCGTTGACATCTTGGCGGAGTATTCAGTAAAAGTCCATTGTAGATGATGCAATGGTAAGATTTTCTCTCTCTCTCTCTCTCTCTATACATCTCTATATATATATATATATATATATATATATATATATATATATATATATATATATATATGTGTGTGTGTGTGTGTGTGTGTATATATATATTAATATATATTTATATATGTATGTATAAATATAGATGATATATAGATATATATACACATTATATATATATGTGTGTATATATATATATATATATAAATATATATATATATATATATATATATATATATATATATATATATGTGTATATATATATCACTGTTTTGGTTGCCGTTAAAAGCTTTATTACATCCGGTATAAAAATAATTAAAGAGCAGAAACATAAAAAAAAAACGCAGATATAAACAACATGAAATGCAAAGAATTACTCAAAAGAAAGTTGGGAATAAACAAAAACAGAAAGAAAAGAATATAAAACAAAAACGAGAATAACACGGCAAAAATGTAAAAAAGAAAAACTTCACCGCACGAAAACAAATACCAGTTAACTAAAAACACCAGGAACGCTGAAAGCGAAATTCATCAAACGGACCGACATCGTCAATAACCAATTTCCGTCCCTTTTCAAAGACCGTCGTTGGTGCTTGCAGGCATACCTGCTCCTCCGAGCGACAGCTCAAGCAATAGCTCAAGATGGAAAGCAGGGAAAATCGGGTTCCCCCCCCCGCAACAAGGTTAGAGAAAATGTGACAGTGAGGAAATGGAGAGATTTCGAATTCATGAGGGAAAAT
>NC_089766.1:4821007-4853507 GCF_040412425.1 Macrobrachium rosenbergii
TCTCTCTCTCTCTCTCTCTCTCTCTCTCTCTCTCTCTCTCTCTCTCTCAGACTTACAAAAGCATGCCTTTGAATATCTCTGTGGTATATGATGAAATTAAGTCAATAAAGTATCAACAAGAAGGGATGCATAGCATTGTATGTATGTATGTATGTATGTATGTATGTATAACTTCTTTTCTTACTGTGAAATTTTTGCAAAAAGATACACATAAAACTCCACTACTATACATACTCATTGCACATTTGTATGCATGAATACTATGTACATAATGAATACGCATAATACTAACAAGTGAAACAAAACTGAAATACACAAAAGCCCAGTGACTTAGCAGACTTTATAAGTGGATATATACCGTAATAAACAGAAAATACCAGCACTATGTAAATTGCCAACAAGAAACTACTGAATGTAATATAACTCGACATTAAAAAGACAACCAAAATTCTCATACTTCTTGGAATTGCTTCTCGGAATAAAATCTTCTGGGGAAACAAAATGTAAAACAAAATACAAAGAGAAGGACGAGTATAAAATGGGATTTTATCCAGATTACAATAAATAAAAATATGTAAAAATATATAAATGCATTTGGAACTGGTAATATAAAGGCAGGGTTTTTCAAAAATCAATCCCGGTAACAGAGTGACGTCTCGCTTTTTAAAAACAACAAACAACCAGCAACAACTATTATTACTACAACAACAACAACAACAAGAACAATGATAACTCCTCTCTTCCTCCACGGGCTCTCAAGCCTCACAGTGACCCACTGCCGTCCTCATCAGTCAATAACAACTCTATACAGAGGAATTCTGCTTCCAGTGAAACTTATTACGAAATAAGTAATGTGTCATTTAAAATTAATATAAATTACTAAGAGAATTCTGGATTGTCGTTTCCTTATTGAGAAACTCTGGAATACAAGAGCTTTCCAATTTTCCGTTAAAATTAAAATTAAGACTAAGAGAATTTTCTCACATTTACGCAAAAAAGGCTGTAATTCTTTACCTAATTAAGAGTGGATAAAATGGATCTCTCTCTCTCTCTCTCTCTCTCTCTCTCTGTGGAGTTCAGTTACTCAACCGGTTACTTAGTACTCGAGAAAAGAAAAAAATTGTACTCCACGTATAATGTTACTCTTATTTCAAGTTGGGTTTCTGCTGTCCGCTGTTGTTATGAAATAGCTCTAGGGACGTATATGAAGGTTGTATTTTCATCGTTTTTAATTTAAATATATAATCAGCATACAAATGTAAAATGAAAGGTTTATGTTGGGAATTAAAAATTAAGGGTTAGATAAATATAATAGAAAGTGAATGACACAAAAATATAAAAAGTTGAAAAATAAGTATAAAAATAGTAAGTACAGAATACAACAATATTAAAAAAGATGAAAATAAAAACCGTAATAAATACATTAAAAAATGGTTCATTAAAGTTTCATCATATATAATTAAATATAAAAATTTTTTTGCAAAAAACCAACAGAAGGCAACATGACATACTAAAAGCTTTAATGACACACTAAATTAAAAAAAAAAAAAACGCTTTTGCAATCAGTTCCTCGGCAGTTTTATATAAAAAGGACGACACTCAAACGCACCCGCCACAAAAACATCTTAGCTCGAACGCACCCACCTTCGTACTCTGGCCACCAGATGGCTAACCCTCCCTCACTCGCCGTCCAAACGCAGCAGACGACACACGGGGCGCCAATCGATAAAAAAATAAAAATAAAATAAAACTACTTCTTTCTCAAGACTCCAATCTTTCAAAAATGACTCCAGGAAACTGTGCTTAGCAGTGCATGAGTGTGACGAAGTGTGACGCAATGGAAGTAACAGAAGTAACAGCCGAACGTGTGACGGTGTGACCAACTGACTACGACTAATAGGACCTCGAGCGTAACGTAAATGGTTGCGTTCTCCACGACGAGAGAGCGAGCAGAGACGGTGCGATTGGCTTCTCTGGACTGAAGACTTTTGTCTCTGGTCTGGATTAGTAAAAGTGATTGTTTCACAGGTACCTGGTTTAGCGGTTTACCTTAGTATGAGGACTATACGGGAAAGAGCACTGACTGATGAATGTGTAGCAGATACATAGAACACAATACATACAGTATATAATAAATAAATATAAATAAATATGAAATATATATATACTTATATATATATATACACATATATATTCACATGCATTATATATATAAATAAATATATATATATATATATATATATATATATATATATATATATATATATATATATATATATATATATATATAAATATAAATATAAAGAGCCCATAGAAACACCAAATTGTGGAAAATAAAGGCTATATTTCAAAGACCAAACTGCCTCTCCTCAGGCAAATATGTGTAATATATATATATATATATATATATATATATATATATATATATATATATATATATATATATATATATATATATATATATATATTACTAAATCATTCAAACTGGATGGTATCTAATGGAGTTTTTATTCAAAAAGTTACAAGCTTTCTTGGACAAACAGTCCACATTATCAAGTATCCGTACGGATATTTGATAATGTGGACTGTTTGTCCAAGAAAGCTTGTATTTCCTTTGAATAAAACTCCACCATCCAACTGCCTTTTTAGTAATTCTACTAATGCAGGAACAATTGTGTATGTGATAAAGTTAATATATATATATATATATATATATATATATATATATATATATATATATATATATATATATATATATATATATATATATACATATACATATACACACACACACAAAATGTACGTACAGACAGACAGACAGACATATAGATAGATAGATAGATAGACACATAAAATAAATCTCAGAAAAAGTCCATAATATACAGAATGAAAATTCAAAACCACACTGCAGCCACCATCCCTCATACGAATTTCAGATAAAAATGTGAATTTTTCCACGAGATTCTCTGGATTTTCTGAACAATTACGGCAAAAGTGGACGAACAACCTTGAGACAACGTCCGCGCAACAGCTATAGCCGAACAACAATTGTGTGTGTGTGAGAGAGAGAGAGAGAGAGAGAGAGAGAGAGAGAGAGAGAGAGAGAGAGAGAGAGAGTTGGTTTGTTGATAACATATACAGTAATTCGATAACGTAAAACAACCAATATACACGAGAGAGAGAGAGAGAGAGAGAGAGAGAGAGAGAGAGAGAGAGAGAGAGAGAGAGAGATATGGGGGTTCATTGCTTTGCTGACAATATACAATTCGATGACTTCGATGACGTAAAACAACCATTATACATGAGAGAGAGAGAGAGAGAGAGAGAGAGAGAGAGAGAGAGAGAGAGGTGTTCACTGATTTGTTGATAATATACAATTCGATGACATAAAACAACCAATATACACGAACGAGAGAGAGAGAGAGAGAGAGAGAGAGAGAGAGAGAGAGAGAGAGAGAGAGAGAGAGAGAGAGAGATATAAAATGACTGGTAAATTTCCACAGATTTTCAGGTGGCCGGGAAGAAATCCGTCAATTTATCACCCCCGGCGTCGATGACCAAAATTGTTGCAACGCCAGGTTACATCAAACCGATCAATCAGTCAATGAAATTTACAAGCCAGAGTCTGGAGCCAAAACATTGCGTATTTAGTTACTGTCTCCGTTGCGTTAAAGTAAAATACAACGAGATGGTAATAGAACAATCAATGTATACATACAAACGAATGTTGTGTGTGTTATAATACAACAACAACAACAACAACAACAACGCATACAGGCACGTTTTCAAACAACAGACCTTCCAGAATTTACATCACAAAAGAATACTTCAAGAATACCGCAAAATGGCAGAATCTAAAACCACTTTTAAAGAGAATTTTGAGAGATTTTCAATGACATGGGAATTTTACGTCTTCATTGCGGTTCCAACCCGGCAAATTGAAACAAAAAAATTGAGAGAGAGAGAGAGAGAGAGAGAGAGAGAGAGAGAGAGAGAGAGAGAGAGAGAGAGAATGTTCAATGATCTGCTGATAACGTACAATTCGCAAACATAAAACCAATATACAGGAGAGAGAGAAGAGAGAGAGAGAGAGAGAGAGAGAGAGAGAGAGAGAGAGAGAGGTGACTTTGGGAAAAATTGATAACTCATGCTCTTCATTTCCAGAATATTCTATTACATCCTCCTGTGTATTTACAAGATTAAACGCATCGCCAAAACACTTTTTAATCCAATTAGTCCCCTATTTTGGATCAAAACTACAAATTAAAAAAAAAAGCAAAAAGAGAAAAAAAAATAAGGCAAGGTATATGGCACCACCGGCTCTTGCTCAAGAGCAAGCCATAACAATTCAAACGGTAATGAAACATAGCGGTTTACTGTGGTTGGTAATTTCTCATAATCACTGAATGGAAGGATGAAAGGCCATGGATATACATATTATATATATATATATATATATATATATATATATATATATATATATATATATATATATATATATATATATATATATATAGTATATAATATACTATATAAATAAATGATATATATCTATACCTATATATATATATGTGTATATATATATGATGCTATATATATATATATATATATATCATATCTAACAAAATATATGGGCCTTTATATATATATATATATTTCTCCCAAACAAGAAATTTACCTCTGCAATTTGGCCAATCGCGAATTATGATGCTATGTAGACAGTGCAAGGCCAGACATTAAAAGACCACTCTATAAGAACAAGCTTTTAACAAAAAATATCAAAATCTAACAAAATACTGATGGGCCTTCAGTCACCTAAATAATTTTATTACCTTTTCTAATTTTTTTTCCAAATTTCTCTCCCAAACAAGAAATTTACCTTTGGCAATTTGGCCAATCGCGTTTCCCTTGGTCTCAAATAAATTCTCCCAATCTCTACACTTGACAGTACTTTCCTGTCATATCTACTTCCCGTCGTTTTACTTATAATTCACGCGACAGGACAACCAGAAATGACAGCAAATTGCACCATTGCATAACTCGACAGGAGACGGAAGTTATCAAGGATTTTGGGAGCAGGCTCAGAAATGAATGAGCTTGTTTAATCCATAAGAACTGAATTGAATATAGAATTTAGACTAAAGAAAAAAAAAGCCAAGCACTGGGACCTGTGAGGTCACTCAGCGCTGAAACGGAAATTGACAGTAAAAGGTTTGAAAGGTGTAACAGGAGGAAAACCTCGCAGTTTCACTATGAACCAACTGTTAGGAGACGGTAAAGAGTAAGATGTAAAAAAGAAAATATGAAAGGAGGTACAGTAAAAGGAACGAAAGGGGTTGCAGCTAGGGGCCTGAGGAAGGAACGCTGCAAAGAACCTTAAGTGATGCCTACAGTGCACCGCATGAGGTGCACTGACGACACTAACTCCCACCCCCACAAGGTTTAATCCATAATGAAACAATTTTCTCCACATTAGAAGCGTTGAGAAGTTAGACGAAAATGCGTCTTTATATAACTAGTTTCAAAACTACACAATATAATTATCATAACAGTATTTATGTATGTATGTATGCATGCAAACTCAATTTCTATGGCTTCAAAAACCAATTAACATCATTCCTGAAACCCAGAACCTCAGGAAAAAGTCCCTTGCCTTGATAATCCCATAAACCAGCAAAATACCTAATATATTATAATCAAAGGTTAGGAACTCGAGAGACAAACCCATTCCACAAGGCCTTCAACGCCATCTACATCCAGAATACGGAATCATTTCTGCAGCCCTTCTCTGTTTCTGCAGCACAAACATGAATGATGAAATGTATACTTCACGGTACTCTTAAACTCGCTTTGGGGATTGTAATTATACGTTAATGACATGGCCAACAATTTAGATATTCAAATTAGAGTAGATGACGCGAAAGCCTTTCTCAAAACCGCAGAATCTAAGTGAATCTTCTAAGTGATAATTAAGAAACTTAACAGCCTGTGTCAGTTTCCCCCTTCGCTATGCAAGTTAATATTTGCATTGGGTTTCTTTTCTATTGAATTGAATTGAATATAGAATTCAGGACAAAGGCTAAGCACTGGGACCTATGAGATCACTCAGTGCTGACACGGAAACTGACAGTAAAAGGTTTGAAAGGTGTAACAGGAGGAAAACCTCAAAGCAGTTGCGCTACGAATCAGTTGTTAGGAGCGGGTGGAAAGTAAGATGGAAGAAAGAGAATATGAAAGGATGTACAGTAAAAGGAACGAAAGGGGTTGCAGCGAGGGGCCAAAGGAATGCTGCAAAGAACCTTCAGTAATGCCTACAGTGCACCGCACAAGGTGCACTGGCGGCACTGAATCCCTACGGGGAGGGTTTCTTGGACAATGAAAGGGAGCAGTTTTAGCAAGATAAGTAACCTGTCTGGTGCAAGCGGTAGTGGGTCACAGGAGGCCTAAATTTTATTGAAATGTATAAAAAAACAAATGAAGACTATGTCCTTGGTTTAAAACCAGTCATAGGTATATGCTACGAAACAATGTTGAAATGGAGAGAGAGAGAGAGAGAGAGAGAGAGAGAGAGAGAGAGAGAGAGAGAGAGAGAGAGAGAGAGAGAGAGAGAGAGAGAGAGATATGTTCTAAACCTGACGTGAGAGAGAGAACCGATGATGGCAGTCCAAGTAACCTTCAACGATAAAGGTTTTCCCTCTGTCACACACACACACACACACGTCACTCCGCGATTACCTTGACAAAGGGAAGGGGAAACTATAGCAGCACAGTCTCTCTCTCTCTCTCTCTCTCTCTCTCTCTCTCTAAGAACTCAAATGCGCTTGCTTATGTAACTGTATAATTATTAGCTGTACATACTCTCTTCTCAGAACTCAAATCCACTCGTTTATATAACTGTATAATGATCACCTATACAAACTCTCTCTCTCTCTCTCTCTCTCTCTCTCTCTCTCTCTCATGATGGAAGTCTACACTAAGTACTTTTTGTACCAAGTCAGGTTCTAGGCAATCTGATAAATTTATATATACATTATATATATATACACACACATATATATATATATATATATATATATATATATATATATATATATATATATATATACATAAAATACATAAACCCCTTTATTCCATATAAATCACTGACCACCCCTGTGCAGCAAACTTCCCAAACATTTGCCGTTTCATATAACAAACCCAAAACCTGTTTGGTCAGTAACCAAATTAAACAAGATATGGATGACTTACATGGAATCACGCTCCTGAAACAGAATCCCGAGGTCCACATCAGCCCTCCCACAACCTTCTACACCTTACCACCTTGCCTTAAGGTAAAGGTAAGGGTAAGGGTGGCTTAATATGAACCAACCAAACATAATGAAATGCTGTGGCCATGCGAACCATTACCTTGAAACAAAGGCTTGAAAGGTCCCCTTACTTTCGAGAGCAGCTGCAGAAACTGTGCCTCAAGTAAGGAAAACTATTCAGAGAGAGAGAGAGAGAGAGAGAGAGAGAGAGAGAGAGAGAGAGAGAGAGAGAGAGAGAGAGAGATCAGTACTTGAAACAGCACACTTAAAATAACAAGCAATAATGGGTGGAGAAAGTTTCTGTATCGGTGACTTGAAGGATGAAGTGATTAGAAAAATACGTAAATAAATAGATATCTGCATATTATCTAGTTGAAACTATAAACACGACAATGACATGGGTAATGAGGAGAAAGCTACTGTACGTGACGTGAAAGAATGAAGGGTTAAAATAAATATATTCCTCGACAATATCAACACAAAAATGTTAAGAAAATTATTGAAAGTTAGTAAGCATCTGACTGAATAGAAGGATTGCTTATGGAAAACGTAATTTTACACTGATATCTCAAACGACATTTTTAGGATGAATGAGCCTAAAAGAAGACATGCCTTGGATTGCCACTGTAGTAGAAGTGTCTAGGGAACTGTTTCTGGATCACATTTCCTTCAAAGTCCCTAAGTAATTGTTTCTGGGTCACAGTTCCTTCAAAGTCCCTAAGGAATTGTTTCTGGAATCAACAGTTCCTCTAAAGTGCCTAAGAAACTGTTTCTGGAATCAACAGTTCATCTAAAGTGCTAAAAAAGGTATGTTGCTGGAGCCACTAGTCGCTCTGAAGTACCCAAGGTGCTGTTTCTGGAATCACCCATTCCTCCAAAGTGCCCAAAGAACTGATCCTGGAATTACCAGTTCCTCAAGTCGACTGGCGGCGACAGCTGGAAATGAACCTGTAGGAAAGTGCCCAAGGAACCGTTTCTGGAATCAACATTCCTCCAAAGTGCCCAGGGAACGATTTCTGGAATCACCAGTTCCTCCGTCCGACTAAAGATGAGAGCTGAGAATACTACTATGGCCAAGTGGCCAAGGAACTGTTTTTGGAATCATCTGTTCTTCAAGTAACGATGAACTGGAATCACCAGTTCCTCCAGTAACAAGAAACTTTGTCTGCAATCATCAGTTCCTCAAGTAACTAAAAACTGTTTCTGGAATCACAGGTTCCTCAAGCAGACTGAAGACAAGAGCAGGAAATGCCACTGTGGAAAAGTACCCAAGGAACTGTTGCTGGAATCACCAGCTCCTGGAGCCGGCTGAAGATGAGAGCTGGAACGGATTGGCAGTTGAAAGACACGACAAATCTCTCTATCATTTCCAGAAACCTAGACAATCAAAATCATCACACCAATCTCACACCCCGTTGGGCAAAGTGGTGGAGTTCCTCAGGAGCTATTTCTGGATCCGCCAGAGTTTCCAATCGAGGAGACCAAGTGAACAGAACGGGAACGAGGCGTATCAGACTACAGGGAGGTTATCCGATAGGCTTGGCAGAACAAGTCCATTAGGCCTTTGCTGTGAATGACTGGCTTTGACACAAAAGAAATTGTAAGGTTTCGTATTGTCTTTTTTTTTAAGAAACTGTTGCTATGTGGCCGAAGGTTATTTTTTTGCCACTCAAGATATTGGAAGGTTTTCATTGTCTTTTTTGAAGAAATAGTTGCTACGTGGTCGAAGGTTATTTTTTACTACAACAGAACTTGAAAGGATTTCATTACTTTTTTTTTTTTTTAGAAATAGCTGTTATGTGGCAGGTTATTTCTTAGAATAGTTACATACAAAACTAAATACAGACTTGGGGGAAAACCTCACATAATATAAACAATATACCATTAATACTTTTCTTCTTTTCTTGTAGTGGTTGTTATTGGTTAAAGATTCTTTTATAAGAAACAAGTTAAACAGACCACAATTTTATATTACATAAAAATGGGCTTGAATCAAAGATTTATGAACGGTAAAAACTTCATGTAAATTAATCAATCTCAGTAACTGTCAGGTAAGAATAATTAATAAATAAATACTACGTAGAAATACTAATCAATAACAACAAATAGAAAAAAAATAAGTCAAATATATAAGACAAGTAATAGAGTATAGTGTATCAAGTCCATAGTGTAACAGTATAACCACATAAAAGAAATTGATCAATTAACAAACAAAATAAAATAACATCCAAGTTTTAACAGGCGTCAATTGCACTACATAAAATTTCAACAGCTCAGAGCATAAGTATTCCGAACGCTGCAGTGTCGTAATGAATCATACATTATTGCTAAATTAAATCCTCTGTGGTGCTGAAATTTCACAAGGCGAAGGCTACAATACTGTATTAGTCATCAAAATACTGTATTTTAGACAAAACAGTGTATTAATCATAACAATAGCGTATTATTAGTTTTCTGTAAAAGAAAACTATTGAGGTGGCGTTGTCTGTCCGTCCGCACATTTTCTGTCCGCCCTCACATCTTATAAGCTACTGAGTCTAGATGGCTGCAAAATGGTATGTTGATCATCCAGCCTCCAATCATCAAACTTACCAAATTGCAGCCCTATAGCCTCAGTAGTTCTTATTTTATTTAAGTTACATTTAGACATAATCGTAGTTCTGGCACCGCTATAGGTACCAACAACACAGGCCACCACCGGACCGTGGCTGAGTTTCATGGGCAGCAGCGAAGAGTCTTATGGGCCGTGGCTGAAATTTTATACTGCATTATACGCTGTACATGAAACTCGATTGCGCCGAAGTTTCGGCGCACTGTTTACTTGTTTTATAATCATGAACACTATATTAATCCACATACCATACCGATCACTGTATTTTATACAGTACTGTATATAATCACCGAATACAATCCTGCACAAAATCACAACACAAACTGTATTATAATTACAACACGCACAAACGATCACAAACAGCGAGAACTGCGTATACACGGAGCACAACCACATCGACGTCACAAACACGCACAAACTTTTCAAGCCCTTCCGTCCACCTCACGTCGCCGCGACAGACTGCCTTCGAGAGCCAACTGGCTCCACCTCCACCTCCACATCCTCCCCATCGTCTCCCTCCTCCTCCTCCTCCTCCTCCTCAACTTCTTCATTCCTTCTCTTCCTAACCCTCTTCCTCTTGTTTTCTCCTACCTTTAATCCTCCTCCTCCTCCACCCCGTCTCCTACTCCTCCTCCTCCTCCTCCATCTTCTTCCTTCTCCTCCTCAATCTCTTTGTTCCTTCTCTTCCTAACACTCTTCCTCTTGTTTTCTCTTCTACCTTTACTACTACTACTTCTTCTTCTTCTTCTTCTTCTTCTTCTTCTTCTTCTTCTTCTTTCTACGCCCGTTAAACGCTGACAAAAAGATCTATAGTATAAGCCACCTAACTGCCCAAAAGATACTGAAGCATTCCAATGTTAATCCAGAGGCCGTTGGGACGGGCAATCCATTAGCCTTAACAATCCCATACCTGATAGAAAAAAACGTGGACACTTAACTAAGGAAAGAGACAGTCACGCCTCTTCAAAGAAGGGAGATTATAGGAACCAACGACAAATGTCTGTGCTATTGTCTGCACAGGACTTTAAAACAACGGTACAAAATACATTAAACTTTTACGGTTGGAAATGTATCAAATGGCTGTCAATTATGAATAAAAATAATAATGAAATATAAAATAATGACTTAAAACTAGTAAGATAAAAAAAGATTAAAAATGTTTCCCTTGACATTCTGGCAAATATTTCTTTCACATATAGCTCAACATATGCGACGCTTTAAAAGATATAACAACAATAATATGAAGCCTTTAACTTTCGTAAAGTCTACGGTCTATCCAATTCACGTTTTGATCACACACACAAAAATAATGTACAGTACTATTATTTTAATCATTTCAAAGCTTTTTTAATACACACTTCACGAGCTGGCGAGAATGCTAGGTTAAACTAACAATAAGGGCTTTAAAATTGCAAAGAGCGTTCTAATACTTTGTCTTAAATCAATAATGGAGTATTCTTACTATGGCATCTGCCATTGTCACAACGATCACTATTTAAATAAAAAAAAAAAAAAAACGAAACCACTACTTTCCATTCACGAAACAAGGCAGCGTAAAAGTGAGGAGCAATTAATCAATCAACCATCCCAGACTTTCACTCTCGCTAAGACAAACACGTTTTAAGAAACAAATTATTTTTAAGTTAACTTCATATTACGAAATATAATGTGCCTGAAATAACTTGAAATTTTAAAAAATATGAATATCACGTTTCCTAAATTCATTTTATTCCAGTGAAAAAACAGGATTTTGGCTTAACCCCAAACTTCCACTTTGGAAAAAGTAAATTAAATAATTGCGCCACAGGGAGTTATAGTTTTGATACAAGGAAAATATACTTTTGCAATGAATTGAGAATTTATTTTACCAATCACTGACCTTCGGCTTTGAGGAACTCTTACTCCTGCAAAACACTACAATACAAACAAAGCTTTGAAACAAAGGCATCAGGGACTTCAATGGCGCTTCAAGTAGCTATCACACGTTTCACCGTATTTCTGACAAACTTTAGAGAGAGAGAGAGAGAGAGATCACATGTTTCACCATATTTCTGACAAATTTCGGAGAGAGAGAGAGAGAGAGAGAGAGAGAGAGAGAGAGAGAGAGAGAGAGAGAGAGAGAGAGAGAGAGAGAGCTGACCACTCATTCACTGTTAAGGTCGACAAATGCATACTAGATTTCTCTTAAAAAAAAAAAAAAGACTTACTGAAAAAAATAATCTTACACATTTCCAAACTACAGTAAACTGAATTGAATTTTATATAGAATTTAGGCCAAAGGCCAAGCACTGGGACCTATAAGGTCATTCAGCGCGGAAACTGAAACTGACAGTAAAAGCAAACTTTACTGAAAATCAATAATTTCGTAAATGAGATTTTCAAATATAATACCCATTTACAACCCTGACTCACGTAATTCCCTTCATGCAGAGATTTTTAAAGGGAAATGTTTTTTTGTGGGACAGGGACAAATTCATCAAGAGCACTTATGCATGCAAGCAAATCTTTATACACCCATACACACATTACCACTTTTCTGCATGCAAACATGTACGTAATAATTCATTCGATATACAGTGACTCTACAAAACATACATTATAAACACATATATATACACACACACACACATATATATATATATATATATATATATATATATATATATATATATATATATATATATATATATATATATGTGTGTGTGTGTATATATATATACATAAACATACACATACACATATACATATAAACATACATTACAAACACACACATCATGATTAAGTTATGTTTTACATTTGTAAGCTATGCAGTGGTTATATAATAACACATGCAAAATGGAATGCCTTACATCACAAACACACATACACACAAACACACACACACACAAACATACATACACAACCACAAAGGCCTTGTATACAAACCGCAGGCCTGGCATGCCAACAGAGAAACTGCCGCGTTTCCCGGAAATTCATTCAGTTTCGACAATAAAAACAACAAGTGGAGCGAATATTGGAAAATTCGAATTACTTTACACGAGAGAGAGAGAGAGAGAGAGAGAGAGAGAGAGAGAGAGAGAGAGAGAGAGAGAGAGAGAGAGAGAATCCTTCAGCTTGTAGTCATTATCATCATAATACTCACGACAATCATAATGAAAATGAATCTGTTAAGCCAGCTGAGAGAGAGAGAGAGAGAGAGAGAGAGAGAGAGAGAGAGAGAGAGAGAGAGAGAGAGAGAGAGAGAGAGTCATATCCTTTACCTCGTAGTCATCATCATCATCATCATCATAATACTCACAATAATATCAATAATGAAATGAACTTATAAATAAGCTGAGAGAGAGAGAGAGAGAGAGAGAGAGAGAGAGAGAGAGAGAGAGAGAGAGAGAGAGAGAGAGAGAGAGAGAGAGAGAGAGAGAGTGGAGGGGTTGGGCCTTTACGAAAACCAGCAGGGCGTAAACTTTAAAATTTTCTTATAAAATTCTTTTTCAAATATTAAAAAAAAAATAATAATAAGAAGACCTGAATGTCACACTTGACTCACTGCGAAAGAAGACAGACCACATAATATCTGAATCATCATCAGATTCCGTTACAGCGATTGTTTTTTTATAATTTATTTAGAATTTTTGTATTTTTTTGCTTTTTTTTTTTATACCCAACCTCTGGAGTCCATCATAATGAATCGTTTTACGTTAACAGACATCAGACAAAAAGTCCGCTAAAGTAATTAATTTTTTTTTTTTACAGACCCGTCTATTTTAATGGGAAATTTTGTCCCTAACAGTCACAGTGTCATTCTGGTCCGTCATAGCTATCCTGTTTTGCGTTTGTTTGTCTCTCTCTCTCTCTCTCTCTCTCTCTCTCTCTCTCTCTCTCTCTCTCTCTCTCTCTCTAACGTGTGAGTATCCTTGTTCTGTGAAGGTTCTTCATAAGAATGTGTTAACTCCAGCAATAACTTAATCTTTTCTTAATTCATCAATCACGTTTATATTATAAATATCCTCTAATATATATATATATATATATATATATATATATATATATATATATATATATATATATATATATATCTGGAATGATTAAAAATCAGAGATATGTCTGCAATAATTTCTGAAAATATAATTTACACACACACACACAAATTTAAACGCAGACATATCACTAGCAATCAAGGCATACTTCTTTAAAACTGTATTTGAAAAATACTTAATAACTAAACATCAGTGCCATATAAACACAACACTTACAGAAATCAAAAACGCCTTATAAAAACAACCGCATACCTTAAAAACAAATTCTACACGGTCACAACATAACACAACAGTCAATTCAAATCATAAAAATATCTATTTCCCGTAAAAAATAATTCTGCTTCGACAAAGCAAAAAGAGAAATGGCAAAAGTGACCTTTTTGGGCATAAGAACAATGTCGGGGCTTTCCCGGATATCATTTTTTGAGGTTGAAAATATCTGACGAAGTTGTATTTCTGTTTTTGCCATTGTTAATGGGTGTCCTTCACATTAAATGCTTTCGCAACACATAAAATTATTTCATCATGTCCTTGGATACGAAGCTGACGATGTAATAAGATATGTCTAACATCGATACTTCATGAAAATAGCGATGTAAATTGATCGAAATTATACCAAAAGCAAGATAGTTGATGAGATAATGACAGAACTCAATTTGCAATTGCGCTGATAGGTTTTGCAATTGCAACTGGATGCATGTATATATGTATGTAATGAATATGTAATATATATTCATATATATATATATATACATATATATACATATATATACATATATATATATATATATATATATATATATATATATATATATATATATATATATATATATATATATATATAATATTGTGTGAGAGAGAAAGAGAGAGAGAGAGACAAGTCAGTCTTCCTGCCAGATGATTTCCAGTCAACAAACATATTTCTTTATTTCATTAAAACTATCATTAAATCTACTAATCTTTACTGACAGCCCATTCCTTCAAAGGGTAACGGTGACGTCATCACCATTCATACTCTTATAAACTGTTGTGACCATTGTTGTTGTTCTTCTTGATGATGATGTTTCCCACGACAGTCAACCTGAATATGCGACATATCAATGAGCGCACCGTTACTCCCTATAAAGCAAAACACGACCTTAATTACCACGGCTATAAAGCTGAATGTCCCTTCCCCTACCGTAAAAGTTAATTCTCCAACTGATAACTTCAATATGACCTTTATTAATTCATACGATAAGAATCATAATCCCTTAGTTTAACGTCTTTGTTCATAAGATGTCGAAGGCTTGCTATATTCGTCCTTAAGGAGCCATGTAATAAGGATTATATTCGCATGTGTTCTTCGTGTAGTCACCATACCGAAACGCAGCATATTATCTACTGTTTCTTCTGCAGTAAGAACTCCCAGTTCATCTCTCTCTCTCTCTCTCTCTCTCTCTCTCTCTCTCTCTCTCTCTCTCTCTCTCTCTCTCTCTCTCTGAAATTTAATCTTTTACTACGCCATATCCTGAGCTACGTAAAGCACATCTGTACACGTACGTAAAACGTAAAACTGATATCTAATGGTTACATGAAAAGTAGATTTAAAATACCTATTTAAATATATAAATATATATATATATATATATATATATATATATATATATATATATATATATATATATATATATATATATATATATATATATATATATATATATATATATATATATACATTTATATATATACATATTTACATATAAATATATATACTGTTATACAGTATATACTCGTATATATATGCGAGGGTGAGTTAAAAAATTCTGCTACACTCCCCATATTTCACAAGTCCTTGAATTCACTCGAGCACAAATCTGTTTAAACAAGTAGCCAACATTAGACAGTACCTATGTTCAAGTCCACTCATTATCAGTACACCAGCTGTTGTGTGTTGTTAAGGCGTCTTGAAAAGAAAGGCTCTTTTAGCAGCGCGGAAAAGGACAACTTTGAAACGAGAGCTAAAATCAAATTCTTAACAAACCTCGACTGGAAATCTTCTCAGACCATTGATGCTTTGCAACATGTTTATGGGGATGCTGCCCCCTCACAAAAGAACAGTTTGTAGATGGACCAAGCGTTTCAAGGAAGGTAGAGAGAACCTCAAATTCTCAAATAACGGACAATCACTTACACATAAATTCACGTACACTCTCAATATCTGCTGACATATCTGATAAAAATAACTCACGAAGACACAAAAAAGAAACCCTCCATTATCCAAATACTGCAACGTAAGAAAAGAGCAGAAGATAAAAAAATACATAAAAAAGATAATTTGAAAGAATTATGGCAAAAGAGATGACCGACTTCCCTACAATCAGGGAGATAAACATGTTTATGCACCGTGAGATTAGTGTGACACACTTTCCCTCTTCTACTGATAGAACACGCTGGCAATAGCGTGTTAGATATATATATATATATATATATATATATATATATATATATATATATATATATATATATATATATATATAATATATATATGTATATAAATTTATAAACATATATATAAAATATATATATATATATATAATATAAAAAGTAAAGGACGACAAGTCGAAAGGCCTAGCAGCACTCCATTGTTTCTCTTTCCTTCGTGGATTTTGTCTTTATTTATATATTCATCACGTTCCATATTTTCGTGATTTAGTTATACACACACACACACATACATTATATATATATATATATATATATATATATATATATATATATATATATATATATATAATGTATGAGAGAGAGAGAGAGAGAGAGAGAGAGAGAGAGAGAGAGAGAGAGAGAGAGAGAGAGAGATTCCTCAATTTCCTGCTCCCAAAATAACCACCACTGCAATCACCACGTCCACAAAATCACCGACGTCAGATGACGTCATATCCGGCTGGAATGAGCTCCGTTTGATAAAAGTCAACAAGTAATGATACAATGATTATTGTCATTTTATGTATGTAAAGTAGCAAGATGATTTTAACTCTTGGTTACAATGACTGTGTTGTCCTATCCGGGGTTTTAGGGCGAGGATAAATGACTAATTCAGAGAAAATATAATAAAAGTCTAAATAATGAAAATCTTTGTTGATGTCTCTTCGAAAATGTTAAGACAAACTGCCATTCAGTTTTTAAACAAATTACAAAACTATTTCATTTTAATCGACCATATTTTTAGCTTCATAAACGAACTTACCTTCCAAATACGCTGATAACTGATTACAAAAGCTATTTAAAAAAAAAACAAAAAAAAAAACAATTTGCATGTAAAAACAACTGCGATTTCTGATCATTCATCATCCCCTTAACCTTAGTTTACCATAAAATCAAAACATTAAAGAAAACGGGTACTCACCTTTCGAGCGACTGCAGCCATTTTCTGTGATGTCGGTCGACAGGGGTGACTTAGCTCATTTTAGATGAGCTGGTCCAACGTGGACTTTGCGGAGTTGGTGAGTTCCCCTTCCAATTCACTGTTAAATCAATATCTTGTTCAGAATTCTACTGACTTTTTACACACATCTGATCACGAATTATCAGAAAACTGTCAATTTTAATGCCTTAATACAACGAATGAAATTTCTGGCACACAACACTTAAGGAAACATAGTTTCTCGCATTGTTGACATTTAAAAACACCTGAAAAACGAGAAATAAAATCATTAGTATCGCTGAAGTAATAACAACTACAATGAAAATAATTATAATAACGTAGGAGGAACCATGCCGATAGATGTTAAATATACACCATTACATAAATTATGGGAGGGCGTATTCCAATATTGCAAAGGAGTGATAATTTGCATACCTAATTCTATGGTACAGAGCCAAGTAGGCAATTAAAATTACAATTTTCTTTTTCTCTGTATCATTAAGCCTAAAACCCTTGGTGGTCCTAGGGTAAGGAAATGCGAATTACTCAGGGATGGATATATATATATATATATATATATATATATATATATATATATATATATATATATATATATATATATATATATATATATATATATATATATATATATATACAGATACATAGATAGTTAGTGAAGAAATAAAACTTGATTTCTCAATAACTAAAAACGTACATTTACAAAAATTACAACTTCGCCCACGACAAATTAAATGACCAAGAAAAGAAAAAACCCTCATTATCAAGTTCATTATATCCATTATTGTCTCCCAATATTCGTCCTAAAATCGTTCATTATTGTTTTCAGATTATAATCACAACGCTGGATTATGTTCGATTACCACTGAGAGAGAGAGAGAGAGAGAGAGAGAGAGAGAGAGAGAGAGAGAGAGAGAGAGAGAGAGAGAGAGAGAGAGAGAGAGAGAGAAATGTTTAAGATTATCTAATGAATGTTTTCATCTCCGTTGGATGAGGATTCCCTCAGCTGAAGCCTGTTGTTAATAATAATAATAATAATAATAATAATAATAATAATAATAATAATAATAATAATAATAATAACAACTCTTACTGTTAGTTGTATTAAATAAAATGGCACCATTCTTTGGGAACAAGAAAAACCACCAATCTGCAAAAGGAAACTTCAGCTAAACATAAACAAACAAGCTGACAAATAAATAAACAAAAAGTCCCACCAATATTTCTAGAGACTAACTCATAAGGATGACCTACTGGCATCTAAGTACAAAACGAACGCCAAAGAGATTGCATTTTGACTCCAGGGGAAAACAGCCTCTATCAACCCTCTGAATACAACCCAAAACCCTTTAAAAAAAAGACGGTGGATATAGTATATATCAACCTGATAGTTATATTCCTCGAAGGAAAATGTCTGCGTTTGTTTTCAAATATCGACTTAATGGTTCCGGTAAATACAGGTTAGAGTGGTGTGCGTTCATAATAGCCTTTCTCCGTTCTCTAAAGGCGTGGGTAACTAGCCCCGTGGGCGTGTTGTGGGCGGACGTGCTGTTGGCAGGTCTTGAGGGCTGACAGCCCTTGCTTTAGTCTTGCAGTGGATGAATCTCTTCATAAAGATATACATGTAACAAAAATAAAGTAGTTTCCCCATATATGGAGTATTAAAGAAAATGGGTCCTTTATAACATTAATAAGGGGAGACTAGTATAAATTAATTCTCCTTAAAAAATTACGTAAATAATGACGTAATTTTTTTTACATTCTCAGCAATCGTAGCTGTGACTGTCAACAGAGACCAGGTTGTTGACCCGAGAGAGAGAGAGAGAGAGAGAGAGAGAGAGAGAGAGAGAGAGAGAGAGAGAGAGAGAGAGAATACATTTTAAATTAAGAAAATTCTCAACAGCTAGGTATCAATTATGAAATCAATACCTTAAATAACTAACATTAAATCTTTTTGTCAAAGGTAATCCTTGCCGGTTATGGCCGCTAATATTTATACTCGCCAAAACTGCAGTACCAACAACGTACAAATATTATGCATCACAAACACTGCACTAGCAAAACAAACAGCACATACAAAACAAGAGCATCAAATTCCAAAACAAAAGACCCAATTTAAGCTTGGATCCATAACGATAAATCATAAAAGCAATTACTACGTATCTGTTGTAAAGGTTACGCCCAGTAGCTTCATAGCACCAGAGTAATGGTTCTCTTATGAACTATGAACTTTAGGATACAAGCTGGAGAGAGAGAGAGAGAGAGAGAGAGAGAGAGAGAGAGAGAGAGAGAGAGAGAGAGAGAGAGTATGCAATTCAGGCGAGAATTAGGATGGAGATAACACAGAGTATGCGAAGACACAACAAAAAGGAGTGAGGAGGAGGAGGAGGAGGAGGAGGAGGAGGAGGAGGAGGAGGAGGAGGAGGAGGAGGAGGAGGAGGAGGAGGAGGAGGAAGGGGTTACGTCATTAAAGATGAAAGGAGATTACGTATGCGGCCTCAGGCATTGGCAACTAATTTCAATTCATTTGGTTTATGGATGGGTAATTAAGCTGGCTGTTGGAGATCTGATTCATTCTCTCTCTCTCTCTCTCTCTCTCTCTCTCTCTCTCTCTCTCTCTCTCTCTCTCTCTCTCTCTCTCATATATATATATATATATATATATATATATATATATATATATATATATATATATATATATATATATACAGTATATGTTAAAAGTTAAGTATACCTTAGATTAACCAGACCGCTGATCTGATTAACAGCTCTCCTAGGGCTGGCCCGAAGGATTAAATTTATTTTACGTGGCTAAGAACCGACTGGTTACCTAGCAACGGGACCTACAGCTCATTGTGGAATCCGAACCACATTATAACGAGAAATGAATTTTTATCACCAGAAATAAATTCCTCTAATTCATTGGCCGTTTGGAGGATCGAACGCGGGACCAGCAGAGTGTTAGGTGAGAACGATATCCACCCTCCCAATGAGGAACTTTGTGGTCATGTTACCAGACCACCAATGAGTGGGACATGGTTTCCGATGTGGTACAATAAGCACCTGGTCGTTAGTCACGTTTGGCTGGTCGAGGCAATGGTACAGAAGGGCATGGGATGCGACCTCATTCCATAATGGAAAGTTAACAAGTGAATTTACTAACAGAAGTGTCCAAAAGTTGGTGTATTAATTCATGAGAGAGAGAGAGAGAGAGAGAGAGAGAGAGAGAGAGAGAGAGAGAGAGAGAGAGAGAGAGAGAGAGAGAGAAATATACTGTAAAAAAAATAAGTGTTAAAGTAGACTGCTGATAAATCAGTAAAATATATGAATAAATGATAAATAAAGATATAACGTGTAAAGGGCAATTAGAGAAATGTAACAAATAAAAAAATTAATTGCTTGAAAAATAAGTATATGTATATATACTGCATACATATATATACACACACATATATTATATATATATATATATACATATGTATATATATATATATATATATATATATATATATATATATATATATATATATATATATATATATATATATATATATATATATAAACAAGAAACCAGTTGACTAAAAAATATCTATACTAAAAGCCAAAATGAAAATTCTTAAAAACACCAAAAATTAAGATACCTTCAAATACGAAAGGTACTAAAAAGAAAAAGCCCGGCAAACACACAACACACAAAAATAAGTCTATGTATATAAAATAATAAGCCGGCTATATAAAATGGTCTACACTTAGAGTGAAACAGAAAATCCTGAAGAAACAAAATATAAATATATATACATTTTAATATTTTATAAACGAAAATTGTAAAAAAAAAAAAAATCGGGAACACACAGAAAACACACAAAGACATTACAAGGGCAATTGCGTGCAGCGAACGAGCCCACGCAACAAAGGGACTCCCGCACTTGGTGAGAACCGAAAGAGGGGGGGGGGGATAGGATGAAACTAATAAATATTCAAGGCTAAGAGGAATTCCAATTGCTGGTTGCAAGGCTGACGGACATTGGGGTTTTGAAAAATGTTAATTTTTTGAATGTTGAAAATGGAAAATGTTAAAATGCGACGATTATTCGTGTTAATTAACCCATTGCAATTCTTGAGGTTCTGTTAAGATGTTTGGAGTGCATTATTATTATTATTATTATTATTATTATTATTATTATTATTAGTAGTAGTAGTAGTAGTAGTAGTAGTAGTAGTAGTAGTAGTAGTAGTAGTAGTAGTAGTAGTAGTAGTAGTAGTAGTAGTAGTCATTCAGGATAGTAATGCATTAATAAATTACAGGAATGTGTCATATTGATTTAGCTACAGTAATACTCAAAGGTCTGTCTGTCTGTGCATATAAATTATATACATATAAAAATATAAATAAATAAACAAATAATTAATAAATAAATAAATATACATATATATTATATAATCGTACATATAAATGTTATATATATATATACATAAAACATAAAAAAAACAATCTTAAATAAAAACAAAAGCGTGACCAACTTTCCTAAAAATACAGGCGACCGAGAAAAGCAAAAACACCTCGAGAATGAGCAAAGAAAAGAAGAAAGAAAAAAAAAAAACACACCTCCAAAACCGAACTTGTAATGAGGCCGTGCGACAGGAAATCCCTTCAAAGAAGAAAACCGATATTTCGCCTCAAGAGCAATAAACTTCACTCCCTCATTCGCAGAGAGAGAGAGAGAGAGAGAGAGAGAGAGAGAGAGAGAGAGAGAGAGAGAGAGAGAGAGACTTGACTCGGTGAGTCACCACATAAGGAAAGAAGAAATAGTAATAACTATTGATTCGTTTCACCCGTCGAATGAAAATTACTTCCTCGAGGTCTTCCGGTTCGCAACTGAAGGAGGATTACCTCTTCGAGGTCTTCCGGTTCGCAACTAAAGGAGATTACCTCTTCGAGGTCCTCCGGTTCGCAACTGGAGGAGGATTGCCCTCTCGAGATCCTACTGTTCGCAGTTGAAGGAAGATTGCCTCCTCGAGGTCTTCCGGTTCGCAACTGAATCAGGATTACCTCTTCGAGGTCTTCCGGTTCGCAAATGAAGGAGGGTTCCCTCTCCGAGGTCTTCCGGTTCGCAACGAAAGGAGATTACCTCCTCGAAGTCTTCCGGTTCGCAATTGAATCAGGATTACCTCTTCGAGGTCTTCCGCTTCTCAACTGAAGGAGGATTGCCTCCTCGAGGTCTTCCCGTTTACAATCATGATACACAGGAATTGCATACATTTTGACCGGACCTGATAACTCGCATCTCTCTCTCTCTCTCTCTCTCTCTCTCTCTCTCTCTCTCTCTCTCCACTGCCTAGGTCAACCGATGAATACTGGAGTTAGAGAGAGAGAGAGAGAGAGAGAGAGAGAGAGAGAGAGAGAGAGAGAGAGAGAGAGAGAGAGAGATTTTGAAACCGATGAAGAGTTTTTAGGCAGGAAGTGAGGAAATAACAAATTTAGTTCTGAGGTTTTGGAAGATCTAAGGGTCGGACAAGTGGTAAGAGAGAGAGAGAGAGAGAGAGAGAGAGAGAGAGAGAGAGAGAGAGAGAGAGAGAGAGAGAGAGAGAGAGAGAGAGAGAGAATTCTCTATCTTTCCCCTCGCTAAATATTTATTAAACCAATCAATACAGCCACGTGCATGTACACACCCGCCAAATTCACCCGGACGCACGTGGTATCTATCTATCTATATCTATTTATCTATCTATATATATATACATACACATACTGTATATATATATATACACACATATACTGTATATGTGTGTGTGTGTGTAACAAAAATCTCACAGACTCACAAACACACATACAAACAGAAGGAAAAAAAAACTCGCCGCTACAAACACAAAGACCCAATCGATAAACACAGGATATATCAATCCGGAATTATCATAAAAGTGGGAGGAGTTGTCCGGGGTGTGTTTGGCAGATAATGGCTTCGACAACTCGTCGGGGTTGATGGAAAGGGGTTGCGATAAACCCCACACAACAAAAGGGATTAGTGTTGACAGGGAGAGAGGTTCCATGTAACTGTGAGGTTGATGGAGGGAGTGGAGTGTGGACAGGCATTGGGGTTATGATAGAACCCCATTGATAAAGCCTTGTTGAAGTTGATGAAAAGGGTTATGATAAACCCCACAAATAAAGCCGTGTTGGGGTTGATAAAATGCCTTGGTGCCGATGAAAAGGGTTATGATAAACCTCATAAAATCCGTGTCTTGAAAAAAGAGGTTGGGAACCCCACGGTGTTGATTATAGCGAGAGATTAGCCTCCTAAAAATTTAAGTGCTTAAAAGGGGTTGGAACCCCAAGTATAGCTTCAGGAATGGAGTTAAAACAATACAAAACCCAGTCAGGTTCATATAACGAAGGTGAGGTTAACTCCACAATAAGAGTTTAAACATAAAAGGGGTTGCAACGAACCCCAGTTAAGGTTACGATAACCCACTGAGGTTGACGAAAACACTGTGCTTACCGTAAAATCCACTGACTGACTTCACTCTGTAACCTGGCGTCACAAAACCTATGATCACAGACTGACTGCTTAATTTACTACCTCCAAAAAGCCGAGACTAAGGGAAACGGAGGTTGGCTAACCTACTGGGGTTGATCGAAGGGGTGTAGGTTAAACCCCAAAAGGGGTAAAAGAAGTAAAGTGATGAGTCATTTGCATAGGGAATGAGTCAAGGGTGATAGACCGTTAAAGCGACCTATTTTTTCTGTACCTTTTTTATTTTCTCATGGTGGGGGCACACTGGAAGGTATTATTATTATTATTATTATTATTATTATTATTATTATTATTATTATTATTATTATTATTATTATTATATTTCAACATTTTAACCTATTATTTTCTCATGGTGAGGGTATTATTATTATTATTATTATTATTATTATTATTATTATTATTATTATTATTATTATTATTATTTTTTCTCGTGGTGGGGGCACACTGGAAGGTATTATTATTATTATTATTCAACATTTTAACATATTTTCTCATGATAAGGGTATTATCATTATTGTTATCATTATTATTATTATTCTTATTATTATTATTATTATTATTATTATTATTATTATTATTATTATTATTATCATCATCATTATTATTATTGTTAACCCTTTATTTTCTCATGGTGGGGGCACACTGGAAGGTATTATTATTATTATTATTATTATTATTATTATTATTATTATTATTATTATTATTATTATTATTATTATTATTCAACATTTTAACCTATTATTTTCTCCTGGTGGGGGCACAGTGAAATGTATTATTATTATTATTATTATTATTATTATTATTATTATTATTATTATTATTATTATTATTATTATACATTTTAACCTTTTATTTTCTCATGGTGTGGGCATACTGGAAGGTATTAATTATTATTATTATTATATTAGCCAAAATCATTCGCATTTCTTTTCTGAAAAATCTTACCTCATTAAACTGAAAATGTGACAGTATCAAAAAAGAACTCGCAACAGAAATATGCTTAGAACTGCTAAAAAAAATTTCCAAGTTACAGCTGTTATAAAACACGCTACAGTAATTTCGTTAATGGAATATAACTCTTAAAATCTTCAGCGTCTCCTAAATATGGACCACCTGGACATGCAAGTGACATCAAAAATTTACTCTGTAATTTTAGGAACAAAATGAGATTCTTGAAATGTGAGGTTTAGTATTTAAACACATATTCAAGCGGACAGACTTAATAATAATAATAATAATAATAATAATAATAATAATAATAATAATAATAATAATAATAATAATAATAATAATAATAATAATAATAATTATTATTATTATTATTATTATTATTATTATTATTATCATTATTAGGCAAAATAATATTTTTACCATGTTCCAACAAACAGCATACAAAATCCCAAATCATGTGACAAATCAATCAGTCAATCATTCAATACAGGAAACATGACAGTACCTTCATGCAAGGAAACACACTTTTTAAAGCTGTGGCGTACTGTCATCAGAAGCCATGGCAAAACCAAGGGTTTAAAATATTTTCTTCACTCAGAAATTTTTATAGAAATGAAACGCGTAAAACTGTCACCAGTCAAACAGCAGGTCCCTTCCCAATTCCGAGGAACCTGTCATTTTGGTCAATTCCGTCTACGGGTCGTTTCGACATTACTTTCTAGGAAAGAGCTCACCGCAACAGAGAGAGAGAGAGAGAGAGAGAGAGAGAGAGAGAGAGAGAGAGAGAGAGAGAGAGAGAGACATGACCACGACAGAGAGAGAGACAACTCAGAGAGAGAAACAAAAGACAAAAACAAAAATCCACGACAGAGAGAGAGAGAGAGAGAGAGAGAGAGAGAGAGAGAGAGAGAGAAGAGAAACAAAAGAAAAACTCCACGAAGAAAGAGAGAGAGAGAGAGAGAGAGAGAGAGAGAGAGAGAGAGAGAGAGAGAGAGAGAGACAAAAGAAAAAACTCCACGAGAGAGAGAGAGAGAGAGAGAGAGAGAGAGAGAGAGAGAGAAGGCGCCGGAAATTATGTACAGGTAATTATCGATTTACCCACGCAACCAACTGGCGTTGCAACACCAAGGGTCATACGTTTTCACCACCTTCACATCTAAACGAATGAGGAGAAAGCGTATAACAGCTTTCACAGCATTTTACAGCAAAGGTCTCAACAACAGCACGTCTAATTCCCTCAACAGCAACTAGAATATGAAAGATATCAATAAATACTATAAATCAATAAATAAATGAATAAGTAAACAAATGAATAAATATATAAATAAATAGGTAAATATATACAAAAGTATATATACAAATAAACAAATAAACAAACAAATATATAAATACATAAGATAAATAAACAGATATACAAATAAATAAGTAAATAAATGAATGAATGAATGAATAACAGATGAACAAATAAGTAAACAAAAAAAATTAAAAAATAAATATGTAAACAAATAAACAAAACAAAAACATATAAATAAATAAATAAATAAGGAAGGAAAGGGGACCCAGAAAGTGTTGCCAGAGCGAAGGGCGGCGCCCTAATTCAGCCCAGGCCGGAGTCTAGCTGGCTTCTTCGGGGCTGCACGGGAAGTAATAATTATCCGGAGAAGATCAAGACGGCTCAATTCTCAAAGGTCAGCAAGAAGAAAAAGAAGAAGAAAAATGAGAAGAAAGAATAGGAGAAGAAAGAATAGTAGGAGGAGGAGGAGGAGACGAAAGAGGAGGAGGAGGAGAAGGAGACGAAAGAGGAGAAGAAGAAGAAGAAGACGAAAGAGAAGAAGAAGAAGAAGAAGAAGAAGAAGAAGAAGACGAAAGAGAAGAAGAAGAAGACGAAGAAGAAGGAGGAGGAGGAGGAGGAGGAGGAGGAGGAGAAAAGAAAAAAAAAAAGAAATTAAGGAAATAATCAGTGATATAACGACAGGTAAAATTCAAGCAATCATTTTCTCTCTCTCTCTCTCTCTCTCTCTCTCTCTCTCTCTCTCTCTCTCTCTCTCTCTCTCTCTCATTATGTATATATATAAAATAAATTTTGTGGCTCCGTTAATTTAATCAGTATATTACTTATCTGGTAGTAGTCAACTATGGCGGGTAGCAGCCATGGTAAAGAGGGGTATGGGGCTGGGAACCTCATCCCAGATAAAAATTTGCATCTAACTGGACCATTAACACCTAGGAACTTGCCCTCATGAAAGGGTATGAACATTTTAGACAAAACATCACAACGTATTTCTTCACATGATACGGACATCCTGAGAGAGAGAGAGAGAGAGAGAGAGAGAGAGAGAGAGAGAGAGAGAGAGAGGAACCTCAGAGAGAAAAGTTATTCGTTAATATAGTAGAATACGTAGTTTGTTGTCAGTAAAGTATTATAACAGACAAAACATCTTAGCCATTCAGAGAGAGAGAGAGAGAGAGAGAGAGAGAGAGAGAGAGAGAGAGAGAGAGAGAGAGAGTTATTCGTTAATGTAGTAGAATACGTAGTTTGTTGTCAGTAAAGTATTATAACAGACAGCTTTTCTTAGCCATTCAGAGAGAGAGAGAGAGAGAGAGAGAGAGAGAGAGAGAGAGAGAGAGAGAGAGAGAGAGAGAGAGAGAGAGAGAGAGATGTCAATGAATGACAATACGGAATTCACTATCAGTATATTACACAAGGTACCATTTCTTAGCTAATCATACACAAACACAACAATAGAGAGAGAGAGAGAGAGAGAGAGAGAGAGAGAGAGAGAGAGAGAGAGAGAGAGAGAGAGAGAGTCATCCATGCCAGGTGTTTGAAAACATCAAGGAAGTGACTCTCCTCCTTCTATGCTACCCATGGCTGGAGATGAGTGACCCACATCTAATATTTTTTTTTCTTTTTTTTTCTTGGTCTCCTGTGGCCAGCTGAAAGCGGCAGACGTGTGATTACCTCATTGATGCGGCCGTAGCATAACTGATGAGTCTAGAGAGAGAGAGAGAGAGAGAGAGAGAGAGAGAGAGAGAGAGAGCGAGAGCGAGCTATTTCACAATGTATTACGACAGAGTTTGTCATTAATTGTTATGCCAGGTAATTTTCTTGCATATTGAGAGAGAGAGAGTTATTTCACAATGTATTACAACAGAGTTTGTCATTAATTATTGTACCAGGTAATTTTCTTGGATACTGAGAAGAGAGAGAGAGAGAGAGAGAGAGATTTAGAGAGAGAGAGAGAGAGAGAGAGAGAGAGAGAGAGAGAGTTATTTGTGAATATACTACAATGTTTATTTTCAGTAAATTTGTATATGAAATAGGTAACTTTTCTTAGCCATTCAGAGAGAGATTCAGAGAGAGAGAGAGAGAGAGAGAGAGAGAGAGAGAGAGAGAGAGAGGTGTCTATGGCGTCCAGAGAATTCCATGAGGGGAACTCACCCGAAATAATGACATTCCACCTATTTTTTATTACCATTTCTCCTTAAGGGTCTTATGAGGTCTCTCTCTCTCTCTCTCTCTCTCTCTCTCTCTCTCTCAGCTAAGAAAATCCACCCCTGAATAGCTGAATTATCTAAACTCCATGCTATAATAATATACTGAAAATAACCTCAAGTTGCAGTACATTGACAAATAAAGCCATTATAACAGTCGAAATAGCATTATTAAATACTGATATAATGTTAACATAAAACATACACAATGTCCATAATAATGTTAATATAAATAATGCCATAAATAACGTTTATATATAAACAATGAATTATGCTATATCGATAAACAAATATCAGCAAAAAAATTAAGACAGATTACATTAGCTAGCGTTACAAACACCAGGGTCACTGACGTCGCAAAAAAATGAGAAAACTCGCAGAGATCTAAATCACGCAATCTCCGTCACCGCCAATGTTCTTGCTTCTGTTTGCGTGTTTGTTTTGCGTGTTTGTTTGTTTGTTTGTTTTTCTGGCAAGACGCTGGCCACTTTCACATACGGGACGGAACACAAACGGCTCCCGCGGACGTGGAAATGAAACTCGGTTTTGCTTAATGAGAGCCTGGTGGTGGGTTACTTATGATCTGGTAATATATATATATATATATATATATATATATATATATATATATATATATATATATATATATATATATATATATATATATATATATATATATATATATATATTTATATAAATATAAATATATATATATATATATATATATATATATATATATATATATATATATATATATATATATATATATATATATACACACACACACACACACACACACATACATATATACACACACAAACTTCCTATCCACAGTACACACTACACAAAAACTATACACACGTGCACACATCCCCACGGTCTACAATACACTATAAAGAAACCGCACACACGTACAAACATACCCTTACAGCCCACAAATACAAAACCTACGAGCAAACAGGAGTCCAAAAAGATTTCCTACTTGCAGAACGACATTTAGAAACGGTATCAAAATCCACCGCTACGCAACAGGACCTTCTGACCTTCAAGTAAAGTAGGATATTAAACCGAGGTGCTTAATCCTTAAGGAACGCCGAGGCATTAAGGCAAGGATCTGAAAGGATAAGGGTCAAAGTGCCCTAAATCCTACGGCAGTATATCAAATGGCTTATGAGAAATGTTATATGGGTTAATAAAGGGATTGAGTACTCTTGAGCGTGGGATTATGGCTAAATCTCTCTCTCTCTCTCTCTCTCTCTCTCTCTCTCTCTCTCTCTCTGGACACCATGAAAAGGCTCTCGCAGAAGACATAAAAACGATTAAATTCAAGTTAGGGCGAAAATGGTTATAGGAAATCATATATACAGATAGATATTTAAATACATACCTTGAAAGATACAATATAGATATGTATATAAATAAGTAGATGCATAAACATTTTATATATTTATATAGTTTATAAAACAGATGACCAGGTTATTAGCATATTATAGCAAATTAAAACCTGAGTAAGAATTACAATACGGAAATAAATAAATAAATAAATAAATACACTTAAACTAAATAAACTCGACCTCAGAACACACACAACCATACAACAGAGCCCACACCCGTCCACCACAAACCATCACCCCTCCCAAACAAACAAAAGCCTAAAACAAACGGAACGCAAACAAGCAGAAAACAAACAAGCAGAAAACAAACAACGAACCTTCTAAACAAACGAAGAACCTCGCCACTGGACTGAGTAATCCAGAGTCGCGGAGGAGAAGAATCACGGAATATCTTCCAACTCTGTAATATCGCTTGGAAGCAATTTCTCCAGAAATTCAATGACTCATTGCAATGAAGGACGTGGCTGTCCTTCTCCCACCCCCCACTCCCCCACACACGTGAAAGAAGTGGAGGTGGTGTGTGGGGGTGGGAGGGTGTGGGGAGGAATGTGGGGTGGGTGTATGGAAGGTGTGGGGGAGAGGAATGTGGGGGATTTGGGGGTGGTTGCAAGGAAAAAGTTGAGAGTTAAAGGACTGTGGGGGTGGTAGGAGGAATAAGTTGAAGGAGAAGGATTGTGGGGTGGGGTGTGGGGAGGAATGCATGGTTGAAGGCAGGTAGGACAAGGAATGTGGGGCATGGAAGAAGGTAGGTGGAACAAGGAGTGTGGGGTGGGTGTGGGGCTGGCTGCAAGGAAGAAGGTAAGGGGAACAAGGAACGTGGGGTTGGGGTGTGGGAGGGCTGTGGGGGTGGTTGCAAAGAAAAAGGTGGGGAAAAAGAATGTGGGGTGAGGTGTGGGGGAAATTGTGACTGTGGCTGCAAGGAAGGTGTGGGGACAAGGAATGTGAGGGTGGGGAGTAGGGGTGACTGTGGGAGTGCAAGAAAAGTGTGGGGATTATTTATATATACACACACACACACACACACACACACACATATATATATATATATATATATATATATATATATATATATATATATATATATATATATATATATATATATATATATATATATATATCTCATTACCCCACAAACACAGACAACACATGGCCCACCCAATCAAAACTCCTGCTTTCACCGCCAGTCAAAACAACCCAGTTAAAACAACCCAATCAAAACTCCTGGTTTCACCACCAGTCAAAACAACCCAGAGAACTGCAGTTAATTACCCCAACAGTCAACACAAGATAAATAACAGTTAAGACAGAACCGCAATACCTGTCTGCTGTCTCTCCTCGAACTATCATTTTCGGCTGATCCAAGGCGTGACGGGAGCCCTCGATCTCAACGGACAGAAGAGAATTCTCACGGGTGAATTTCGTGAGATAATCCGGAAAGTTTTCGTGAGGTAATTCGGAAGGTTTTTGTGACATTATTCGGAAGGTTTTCGTGAGATAATTAAAAAGATTTTATTTTCGTATGATAATTGGGAGGGTTTTCGTGAGATACTCCAGAAAGTTTTCGTGAGATAATCCGGAAGGTTTTCGTGAGATAATCCGGAAGGGTTTCGTGAGATAATCCGGAAGGTTTTCGTGAGATAATCCGGAAGGTTTTCGTGAGATAATCCGGAGGTTTTCGTGAAATAATTTGTAAGTTTTCGTAAGATATTTTGGAAGGTTATTGTGAGATAATTCAGAGCATTTTTTGTGAGAATTCAGAACTTTTTTGAGATAATTCATAAGGTTTTCGTGAGATAATTAGGAGGATTCCTGAGATAACTCGATAATGATTCACGTGGTATAAGTGGGGATGGTCACGTGAGATAATTCAGCAGATTCCTGAGATGATTAAACAATTCAGTACTGATTCACATGGGATAGCTGATGATGGTCATGTGAGATCATTCGGGAGGTTCATGAGATAATTCAACAAAGATTCACATGGTATAATTGGAATTAGTCATGTGAGATAATTCGGGAGATTACTAGGATAATTCTGTAAGGTTCACATGGTATTACTAGGGATAGCCATGTGAGATAATTCGGGAAATTCCTGAGATAATGCGGTAAAGATTGCTTTGAGATCATTGGGTAGATTCCTGTATGAGAATTTATGAGTTTCGTGACATAACTCGGAACATTTCTATGAGATTACTAAGATTCAACGAGATAATTTGGGAGATCACCGAGATAATTCAGCAATGATTCAAGTGGAATAACTGGGGACAGTCATGCGAGATAATTCGGAATATTCGTGTGAGCAGAAAGACTGCATCGAGATCACTGGGTACAATTCTGTATAAGAACCTGGGAGTTTCATGAGATAATTTGATAATTTCACAGAACTCCATGAGATAATTTGAGAATTTCACAGATCTCCAAGAGATAATTCGAGAATTTCACGGATCATGTGGAAAGTTCTTGTGAAGTGAAATTTCAGTTTTCATTTTTTTACACGTCTCTTACAAATGAACAATTTTCAAGATACCCAATGTTGTCCAAATGTACAAAATACCCAAAGTTGTTCAAATGTACAAGATACCAAATGTTGTTCAAATGTATAAAATACCCAACATTATTCAAATGTACAAAATACCCAATGTTGTTCAAAAGTACAAAATACCCAACGTTCTTCAAATGTACAAAATACCCAATGTTGTTCAAATGTACAAAATACCCAATGTTGTTCAAATGTACAAAATACTCAATGTT
>NC_089766.1:4856007-4873507 GCF_040412425.1 Macrobrachium rosenbergii
CTATACCTAACAATACTCGATGTATACACTTATGAAATTTATTTATAGTCCCCCTCGAAAAAAAAAAAACCACAAAGCCGGTCCTTTTGGGCGCCTATATGGGCGTACAAAAGGCTTCGCAAACACGAGGCTGAAATATATATGGAGTGAATATGGGCGTACTTCGTGGGTATGGATTGTTTAGAGGGAATAAAAGATGGCGCACACTTCGGCACACCTCATGATGGGCATTGTTATTTATGTGGATGTGTAAATATACTGACAGTCAGTCTATCTTATCTATGTGTGTGTGTATGTATGTATGTGTATATTATACAAATATGGACAAGAATATACTTCTCAAGTACCTCCAAACTATTCGTAAACACACAAAAAGCGTACACCCTACTTCCAAAAACAACCCTTTTTTTTTAGCCTTATCAAGAAGTTTATCTAAAGATAAGCAAAGAGCACTAAGATAAAGAAAGATATTGGTACTTATTTAATAACTATCTGTTTCTTTTGGATAATATTAAAATCACGAGCTGGGCCAGTTTAACAAATTCAAATAAGTTCAGAAAAAAATATAAGAGGCTCAGCAACTTTTACCCAGAGCCTAATTAAGCAATCGATCTTTAACCAAACTTCAAAACCCAAATATAGTTTCAAGCAGAGATTACATCACTGTAACCCAATTGCAATTGTCTAAATAATTCACAAGCCACGCAAGCAATTATAAAACCCAAATACAGTTACTCAAAACCCAATTATAGAAGCCACCTTTACCGGTACCAAAATCAATTGCAGTATTCCCAAAATAACCCTTTGTCTATTCATTGACTCACCTGCCTACACTCATTAAGAAAAATTTCAAGCTCAAAAAACCCACCCCAATTTTACTCACAACGATGAATTTCAAACCCAATAACTCACTGCTGGTACTCATTATATAACCAATTTCAAAACTGATGAAAACCCGAAAGATAATCCATAATTTACAATAAAAAGACTAAAGAGAGAGAGAGAGAGAGAGAGAGAGATCAGAGAGAGAGAGAGAGAGAGAGAGAGAGAGAGAGAACCCACACAGATGAAAAGAAACATGGGAAAATGAACAAACATCTGGGAAACGAATGGAGACAAAATCTGCAGGGGGAAATACGAGAGAGAGAGAGAGAGAGAGAGAGAGAGAGAGAGAGAGAGAGAGAGAGAGAGAGAGAGCATTAAGATTTTGTAATATTTAACATCATAAAAACAAGGGAAAATGAGAGAGAGAGAGAGAGAGAGAGAGAGAGAGAGAGAGAGAGAGAGAGAGAGAGAGAGAGAGAGAGAGAGAGAGAGAGAGAGAGAGAGAATTAATTAGGTGACCTGACAACTCTGTGAGTCACCTCATAGGCAAAAAAAAAAGGAGTTCAACTTTGGGTGACAAGGTACAAAATATGAGAGAGAGAGAGAGAGAGAGAGAGAGAGAGAGAGAGAGAGAGAGAGAGAGAGAGAGAGACTCCCAAATCTAGACTCCTTGAAAGTGGTCCCACCAATGGGACACTTTCTAAACCGCAGAGTTAAAAGCTTCAAGGTGTAGCGGTTTGCTTTTTGTAGGAGTGTGTGTATATATAAATACATACATAAACGCATACATACATCTAATACTCGTTTATATAATGAACATATTTATGATTGTCGTTAACTTCTCAGCACTCAGTAATATGCATGTATCACTTGCAATTGGGGATTAAAATTGACCAAAATACTGCTTTGAGGTCATTGCTTTCCATATAATTGAAAAAAGATTTTGTTTAACTGATACACATACATACATACATATGTATACACTACATATATATATATATATATATATATATATATATATATATATATATATATATATATATATATATATATTTATATTCGTGATTCAGTTATACATATATATTTTTTTTGTTTTATTCATATATATTTTTACTTATATTTTTTTACTTATATACATATAAATAAACACATACATATATACATATAAATAAGTACAAATTCCCACATCTCACGCCCCACGAGAAACTGCGTGACAGAACACATCGCCTCACGTGGCGACGGAAGAACAGCCAATCTGCCAATCTCTCAAGAAACAGCCAATCATCAGGCCTGCATTTCCGGTCCCGATGGAACGTGATTGACAAGTGGCGCTTCAAGTGCTCTGCAAGAATGTGGTAGCACTTTAAAAAGTGCTGTCGCTTTCATGTTCCTATTTCGAGTGATTTGCAATGATGGCTATCGTTTAATAAAGGCTATTATTTATTATTATTATTATTATTCAACTTGAATAATAATAATAATAATAATTATCATTATTATTATTATTATTATTATTATTATTATCATTATTATGATTATTATCCACCTTCAATAATAATAACAATAACAATAATAAGAATACTTATATAGTAAAAATATTCTGGACATGGGAACACAAAAGCAAGAATTAAAGACAGTTTCCTTGCAATCCCCCACACCTATTTTTCCCCTTTCAATTGACATATATAACTGACTGATCGGATAAGTGCTCCAATTCTATGGCGTTGCAATTAATAAATTAATATACAGATTACTCCTAATCAAACATTAAAAACATGTTTCTCATGTCACTCTTGTCCAAAAGTGTTTAAGGGCTTCCCAGCTGACCTGATAAATGCCAGTTAAATCATTCATGGAACACAGACGGGGGCAGAGAATTCCAAATTCTCGAAGTGAATGGTGTGAATGACTCGCTAAAGCGGTTGACCTTCGAGTGTGTGACGTCATTGTCTTGCGAATCAAGTTTGCAATGACGTCGGAATTTCATTATTGGTAATGTAACGGCATCTGATTTCAATTCATGGGCAATCTTTTGTTAGAGAGAGAGAGAGAGAGAGAGAGAGAGAGAGAGAGAGAGAGAGAGAGAGAGAGAGAGAGAGAACTCTTCCGAGAGAGCAAGAGAGAAACAAAAAAGCAGCTCCATGAGAGAGAGAGAGAGAGACAATTCCAGAGAGAGAGAGAGAGAGAGAGAGAGAGAGAGAGAGAGAGAGAGAAAAACAATTCCATGAGAGAGAGAGAGAGAGAGACACAAAAACAATTCCATGAGAGAGAGAGAGAGAGAGAGAGAGAGAGAGAGAGAGAGAGAGAGAGAGAGAGAGAGAGAGGACACAAAAACAATTCCAAGTGAGAGAGAGAGAGAAACAATATCACGAGAGAGAGAGCAAAAACAATTCCAAGCGAGAGAGAGAGAGAGAGAGAGAGAGAGAGAGAGAGAGAGAGAGAGAGAGAATTTCTTTTCTCAAGCATAATTAACTCACCCAGGCGCCAACTCTTTCCCGCCCGCTACCCTCCTTTGGAACTCCCTCCCTACTTCCGGGGTTAGACCCCATTCGCTTCCATCGTAAGCCACAATGACTGCACCTTTCACTTCTTATTACATAATAGGAATGACTGAGAAGCATAAATATAGGATAAAATTGTACACAGGGAATTGGCAATTACAACAAAATACAGCGATTAATACTGAGCGACTAAAGCGACTATTTCAGGTCCAGAACAAGTGAATATAAAGTAAAACATAAAAAAACAGCCAGGAAGCTTGAAACAAAAAAAAAAAAATTATCCTTGTAAATAAAAAAAAATTATTTTAGACAACAGAGAAATGACATAATTGATGCACAAAACGAAAATGAAGTCTAATCTTTCATATAATTACGCAGCAAATGTGAACGAACATATTCGTGAACAAAGAAACCGAATTAAACTTCATTAGAAAAAAAACCACGATCCTTGACATAATTACGCAGTACCGGGAACACACAACATTCGAGGAAAGACACTAAGACGTTGCAAAGACACTAAGACATTGAAACAACGCCCCCACCTAATGATCTTGCAATTATCAACAAAAGTAAAAAATGAGCCGAAGTTTCTTCGGCGCAATCGAGTTTTCTGTACAGCGTATAATCAAGGCCACCGAAAATAGATCTATCTTTCGGTGGTCTCGGTAAATTGCTGTACGAGCCGCGGCCCGTGAAACTTTAACCACGGCCTGGTGGTGGCCTTTCCTATATCGCTGCCAGAAGCAAGATTATGGCTAACTTCAACCTTAAACAAAATAAAAATTAATGAGGCTAGAGGGCTGCAATTTGGCATGTTTGATGACTGGAGGGTGGATGATCAGCATACCAATTTTCAGCCCTCTGGCCTCAGATCTGAGGGCGGACAGATAAAGTGCGGACAGAAAAAAGTGCGGACGGACAGACAAAGCCGGCACACTAGTTTTCTTTTACAGAAAACTAAAACACAAATCAATTAAATTCTCCTGTTACAAACAGCAGCATTCGAGCACGAAAAAAAATCCAATTAAATTCTCCTGTTACAAACAGCAGCATTCGAGCACGAAAAAATTCAATTAAATTCTCCTGTTACAAACAGCAGCATTCGAGCACGAAAAAACACATCAATTAAATTCTGTTACGAAAAAAAACAGGCAAATCAATTAAATTCTACTGTTACAAACAACAGCATTCGAGCACGGAAGAAAAGCATCCAAAAAGAGAACACCACAACGAACCTATCTCATCTTAGCCACGCCATGTTCTCAGACTCGACTAAGCAGACCTGTATGAGACAGGAAGTAATACAAGGAAGCAATAACGCCAATGAGATGATTGGACCCTGATGAAGCAAGGGCGAGTGAAATCTATACTATTAATTCAGAGAGAGAGAGAGAGAGAGAGAGAGAGAGAGAGAGAGAGAGAGAGAGAGAGAGAGAGAGAGAGAGAGAGAGTTTCAGTGCCACTAACATTAAAATGAATTCATTCCAAGATAAATACGAGGTATTTTTATTAAAAGAAAATGTAGTGGAATAATATTAAACATAAACAATGAAAAACGAAATAAATATAAAAAATACATAAGAATAAACATTATTAAACAATAAGCTGGACAAAGATCCATTGTACTGAAACTAAACAAAAACAAAAAAAAAAAATTACCAATAACAATATAACCTGGAAACCAATCATCCAATTTAAGTCAAAAGTACAAAATCAGTCAAAAGCACAAAATAAAAACAACAAATCCTGTTGCTGTTGTTCAAAATAAAAACATCAAATCCTGTTGTTGTTGTTGTTGGATTAAGCTGTCTATGACCACGCCCATTTCCACCCCCTCCCACATAAAAAAAAACTACTTCAATTATTTTAGCCAATCAAATCATCCCCGTCCCAATGGGCATCCCACAACGGATAATAACAGACCCAGAACAACCCTCCCATTCCATCCCATCCCTTCCCGTATCACCATTCATTAACTGTAATGGTTATTAATTTTTCATACGAATGACAAGGTGGTGGTTCTTCTCATCCTGGATGGAATGACATGTGGTTTAGGAAGCTGTTGGCAACGGCGTCGACTGTCAATTCTTGCTGATGCTGGTCGGATTTGGATGAAGACTTTTAAGTAATTTTTAGGTGATGATGTTTTCAAAATCTGGTTGAAAATATGACATGCAATTTTGCATGAAGTGTGGTCTTCTAAAACACCTGGTACGTATTTTCTTTTCATAATCATTTTAATGAGGTTATCTTAAAAACGATTCGTCTTCGAATTAATCTGGATAAGAGGTCTTAGAAATATCTGGATGTCAAGGTCTTATTGGTATCTGGATGAAGATGTCTTAGAATCCACAAAAGAGGTCTTACTGATATAGGCATGGATGAAGAGTTTTAGAAATATTTGGATGATGGGTTCCTAAAAATATCTGGATGAAGAGGTCTTAGGAATATCTGGATGAAAGTTCCTAAAAACATCTGGAAAAGGTCTTAAAAATATCTGGATGAAAGGTTCCTAAAAATATCTAGACAAAGAGTTCTTAAAAATATCTGATAAAGAGGTCTTTAAAATATCTGATAAAGAGGTCTTTAAAATATCTGGAGGAAGGGTCCCTAAAAATATCTAGATAAAGAAGTCTTAAAAATATCTGGATAAAGATATCTTAAAAATATCTGGACGAAGGGGGTCTTAAAAATATATTACTAAAGCCAACTGCAAAAAAAAAAAAAAAAAAAAAAATTGAAGGAAGCTATCCTTAAAATTATATGGATCAAATATGGTTGAGGTTTAGCTATCAATCTTCAAACTCCCAACAGTCTTCGGAGTCTGGTGCGAGCATATATACCGTCCTGAGTTTGTCTACAGTGACGTTAACGCCACTTCAAGAGGAGCAGGTTATAACCTGCATAAATAAGCTACACAAACCCTTAAAACAGACAAGTTATGAAACCAGAAATGAAATGAAAAAATAAACAGTAAATAAAGAGTTTTCAGATATACTCTTTCTCAAGGCTTCAAATGCCCACAAATTGCCCCAACCACTTGGCCCTCTCCTAAACTCTCGTAAATCTCATCGACATCTTTATTACGCCTCAACGCCATGCATACCCCAAGACATACATACCCAGGGAGTTTGTGCCCCCACAATGCCCGGTTACCTGAGGAAAATAAACACAGCTCAATTATGCAACTTCAGTGGAGCTGAATTATGAGCCATTGGGGGACTTTCCAATTTTGGACGGCTCTCCGGTCCTCATCTGCATAAGTTGCGCTTCCTTAACTCTCTCTCTCTCTCTCTCTCTCTCTCTCTCTCTCTCTCTCTCTCTCTCTCTCTCTCTCTCTCTCTCATAGCCATTTACATTGAAAATCACGACTGGAAAAACGTGAGCATTCAAATGAAAAATCACAAGCAACAAGTGGGGGAACACACACATACAGAGAGAGAGAGAGAGAGAGAGAGAGAGAGAGAGAGAGAGAGAGAGAGAGAGAGAGAGAGAGAGAGAGAGAGAGAGAGAGACATACCACCTTCAGGAAGCCAGCACATATGAGGGAAGTCTGTTACTTAACAGATAATGCGTAAGTAATTAATAAAGAAAAATATAACGTTCTTCATATTTGGTTCAAAAATATTTTCAACATAATAATCAGTACTAGACCCCTTCCCCTTTGAAGTAAAAACTGAAAGAAAAATACAATTGCAACTGAAAATAAAACTTTGGATATTATAATTACTTCTATATATAGTAGCCCAGTCAAAATTACAGCAATATTTCAGTAATTCTCTAAGTGAATCTTACTTATAACTTACAATATATCGAGTGAATTGTCTTACTGGGCAGTGCTTAATTCCTTCTTTTGAAAATTAAAAAAAAAATAATATAAAAATAAATACCAAACCTAAAAAAAAAATCCCACATTGAAAACAATACAAAAAAACAAACATCACAACTGAAAAAACACGTAATTCCCACATTAAAAATATATATATAAATAAAAAATAGACATCACAACTAAAAAAAAACACACAATTCCCACACCTAAAAATGAAAACAAAAAATAAACACCAAAACTCAAAAAACACAAAATTCCCACATTGAAAAAATGAAAATAAAAAATAAACACCAAAACTCAAAAAAAAACAAAATTCCCACACTGAAAAAGATGAATACAAAAAGCAGCGCCAAAACTAAAACGACTCCCAAACTGTGTTCCAATCGACAGTCATCATCATCGTCATTCTGCACTGAGGTCGGATTAGCTTTGACGGCCAGCGACAACATTCAATCTGTACCTTACCCAGAGTCACTTCGCCATTGCTCTGCAACGTTCATCCTGGCAATCTCGGTCGTTTCTGACCTCGATTTACATAGAAGATGAGTTCAGGAAGAAAGGCGAGGAGTTTCAGAGGAAAGGGGAGGAGTTTAAGAAGAAAGAAAAGGAGTTTTAAACAGAAAGAAAAACAGACGAAGAATGAAAAGCGTCGAGTCATTTTCGTTTATTTTTATTTTTTTTATTTTCTTGCGGACTGAAGGAAGAAAGGAAGGAAGAAAGGAAGGAAGGAAGAAAGGAAGGCGTTTTGCAACGCCGTGTGGGCAGGTGCTTGGAAAAGCTGTGTACGAAGACAGAGAGAGAGAGAGAGAGAGAGAGAGAGAGAGAGAGAGAGAGAGAGAGAGAGAGAGAGAGAGAAAATAACGACACAAATAAAGAGACAAAGACTGAAAACTTATTATAAATCCATGAATCTTTTCGGCGTCAGTGACCCAGGAAGTTGCAACGCCAGATAATTAAGTAGTTGATGTATAACCCCCCTCTATAAACTACTCTCCCATCTCGAATCATTCGCCCATCTCCCAAGACCACAACACCCCCTCCCCTTCTCCCTTCCCCCCCAATCCCAGATCCATTCTCAATCAATTTACGTACATCAACAGCTATCTTGACCACCCATCTCCCTGCCAGATACCCTGTCCCCCTTCTACGAACAGTTTTTCTATCTAGATTCAAATACCCATTTCCTCCATCTAGAAGCTGCATATTCAAATTCACCCATCTCCCCAAACTAAGAATCTATACCCCTGACCTATTTCCATCTAGATTCAAATAACCATCCCCCCAACCAAGAATCTATACCCCTGACCTATTTCCATCTAGATTCAAATAACCATCTCCCCAACCCAAAAATATATACCTCTGACCCATTTCTATTTAGATTCAAATACCCATCTCCCCCGGCCAACAAAAACTCTGACCCAATCTTAGGTCACTTACATATACCTATTCGAGTAAGCGGCCACCACCCGCCCCCCCCCTCCCCATCTACATACCCAAACCCCCACCTCGTACACTGCTTAGCATTCTCAAACGCCGTTCTTTGAAGCAGCATTTCCGTCAATTTCCCGTCAGAGTGAACAAAAGGACAACAGACAGTAATGGTTGACTGGTTAAGAAAAGCCTCGGGCACAGAGAACGGTTCAAAAGGAGAGACGGTAGACGAGACGAACGGCTGGAGAGAGAGAGAGAGAGAGAGAGAGAGAGAGAGAGAGAGAGAGAGAGAGAGAGAGAGAGAGAGAGAGAGAGAGATGAGTAATGAAAAGAATTGCCCGAATAAAATAAATATGTACAGAGAACACTAATTTAATATATACAAAATGAGGGAGAGAGAGATAGAGAGAGATGATTAATGAAAGATTTAACTAAATACAATAGATATATATAGAGAACACTAATTTGTAAGAGAGAGAGAGAGAGAGAGAGAGAGAGAGAGAGAGAGAGAGAGAGAGAGAGAGAGAGAGAGAAGCAACGGTTAATGAAAGACAACCAAATAAAAAATTACATATATACATATATATGTATATATATCTAGAGAGAGAGAGAGAGAGAGAGAGAGAGAGAGAGAGAGAGAGAGAGAGAGAGAGAGAGAGAGAGAAGAGAGAGATTAATGAAAGACAACCAAATAAAAAATTACATATATACATATATATGTATATATATCTATAGAGAGAGAGAGAGAGAGAGAGAGAGAGAGAGAGAGAGAGAGAGAGAGAGAGAGAGAGAGAGAGAGAGAGAGAGAGAACAAACATACATACACAGAAGTATATTCCTGAATATACTATTTCCCAAAACATCAGTACTTTCATACATTTCATTAAAGAGAAAAACCCATAACAAAGAATAACGACGAAGGACTCAGAAGGAGACGCTTACGAAGGCTTACCAGTGAGGAAAGGCGATCATTGCACCAAGAGGAAAGATGAAGGTGTAAGGTGAGAAGTGAGGAGAAAGAATGACGAGTCTCCAGGTGAGGATGACAAAAAAAAAAAAGGATAGAAAAACTGACAAGGAAAATTACCACAAAGACATGAAAGAAAATCATTAACGAACGGGGAGAAACAATGATGGAATAACGTAGGTAAAACCCAACTTGATAAAAGTTCATGTATATATATATATATATATATATATATATATATATATATATATATATATATATATATATATATATATATATATATATACATATACATGTTCATATATAAAAGGAAAGTAATTAAATTTAAATATTTAAAAAAAATTACTCAAAGGATCGAAAATCGGTAAAACTAACATAAGGCAGGTGGAACTCGACGGGGCGAACCTTATCAGCATGATTACACGGTTTTGAGTTCAAGTACCCTGTCATACGGTACGAATACCGGTAATGAACGTGGTCAGTTTGAGAGAGAGAGAGAGAGAGAGAGAGAGAGAGAGAGAGAGAGAGAGAGAGAGAGAGAGAGAGAGAGAGAGATTTACAATTTTTTTTACAGTTTAAGCACACTTATTATCATGAGTTTTTTTTTTCACTATTAATTTAAAAGGGGTGAGGTTTCAAGTCCAGCCATTGTCCCCGGTACCACGCTATCCACTCGGCCGCGGGTGGGCTAAATATATGAAATAAATGAAATATACAAAATATAAACAAAAGTTAAGATTAACAAAACATACAAAACTAATAACCTGATTGATAACATGGTATGAACCTTAAGTCATCTGTTCTTGCAGAATGTTAGAAAATGAGTATTAAAAGTCTCTGACAAAAAAAAAAAAACTTCCAACCCAAAATGGAAAAAAAAAAAAAAAAACCTGACAAGGAAAAAACCTCCCACCCCAAAAAAGGAAGAATTATAAAAAAAAAAATCTAAGAAGGAAAAAATCACCCGCACATAAAGGACAAAAATATTTTTAAAATCTGACAAGGAAAACCCTCCCCCCACAAACAAAAAAAAAAAAATCTGACAAGGAAAAAACCTCCCACCCAAAAGGAAAAAATAAAAAAATCTCCCAATCAAAAAGGAAAAAATATTTTAAAAATCTGACAAGGAAAAACCTCCCACCCAAAAATGAAAAAAACTGACAATGAAAAAACCTCCCACCCAAAAAAAAAAAAAAAGGAAAAATCTGACAATTAAAAAATCTCCCACCCAAAAATGAAAAAAATATTTAAAAATCTAACAAGGAAAAACCTCCCACCCAAAAATGAAAAAAATATAAAAAATCTGACAATGAAAAAACCTCCCACACAAAAGTGAAAAAATATAAAAAATCTGACAAGGAAAAAACCTCCCAACCCAAAAAGAAAAAACCTCCCACCCACCCACGCCCCCAAAAAAAAAAATTCGACAAACACACAAAACCACCAAAAGACGTCCCATTCCGCCCGTTAAAAGTAATAAGTCCCTCCAGGACCAGACGAGTTCCCCAAATCAGACGGAGCGGCCGTGGGACCTAAGTAGTGTGACCTTGACTACAACAGGCCAGGTTTAGCACCGCCGTCACGTCACAAAATAATCAGCCAAGTATTCATGGGGATGTTTGTCTCTGTCGAATGTAATTTTTCTCCTCCTAGTGGGTGGCTCCAGGAAGTGTTATGGTTCTGTTACTGTTTTCTGCAGGTATTTTTGGGATGAGGTTGCTGGCCCTACGTTCTTATTAAGGTTTAGTATTGAAGGGGTAAGTTATTGGTGATGAGATTCATAGTAGTGAGAGTCTTGTAGCGTCTACAGGGATGTGGCTTAACTAAACCTATTGTACATTGTACATCCTACTTGATTTGGAGGATTTTACACAGGGTTTATATCCTACACTAATCTATCCTACCTGGCCAGGAAGACTTCACATCAGGATACGGACTACTGTCCACTAACTAACCTATTTTAAACAGGGATACACATCCTAATTTAATCTAATTTACTCAAGGACACATCCTACACTAACCTAACCTATCCTACCTGACCAGGATTATTTCACAAAAGGATACATCCACCCCTAGCCTAACCTATCCTACCTGCCACGAGAATTTTACACAAGGTTTCATCCTACGGTAACCTGACCCATCCTCCCTGACTGGGAGGAATTCAAACTGGGCTGTCTAACCTAACCCATTACTCTGAACAAAACTACCTTCTTCATCAAGGCTGCAACCCACAACAGTCGACTTAACAATCAGGTAATTATATCATTCCTTAGTGATTTGATTAAATGTTGCTAAAGGTTCATCCTAAGCCATGTCTCAAGCTGAAACCCTCTCGTGGGGCTTGCAACTTCACCCCTATCTTGCTGAGCAAATGGAAGGGGTGTACTTTCTGGTGGCAAATAAATTACATCTGAGAGAGAGAGAGAGAGAGAGAGAGAGAGAGAGAGAGAGAGAGAGAGAGAACAAAATAAACCAGGACCACATATTCAACTTACCTATTAAAATGATATAGGCATCAGCATGTCACCGTTAGGTACTCCACTGCCATCACTGACGAAGGGAAGAAAACAGTAATCAAGAAAAATTGTCTTGTATAACAACTGACAATTTTCTTTATATACTACACTGTCACGTGACCTCTTTTCCACCAAATTCATGGAATCAATAACTTTAGTTAATTAACTCTCGAGTTGCAGGTAAAAGTTCATTCAAATAAGCGGCTTTCGTGACCAAAGTATAATTACCGTGATAATTGGACGATAGAAATATTTTCAGGTACAGTAAATATTAAAGTTTTCTGATTTATATTTCAAAAATAAAGTCTTTGAATTATATTTCAAGATGGAGGGTAAATTCATAAGCATGTTCCCTCGAACTGGTCCTTTGCTGAATTTGGTTTCAGAGCAAAATTCCAAATGTAAATTCACTACATTATACTCTTATGTAAATTCACTGAATTAAGTTTTAGGACGCAAAGAATAGTCCCAGGATACAGAGAGAGAGAGAGAGAGAGAGAGAGAGAGAGAGAGAGAGAGAGAGAGAGAGAGAGAGAGAGAGAATGTTAACTCACTAAATCTGCTTTCATGGCGCAGGAATAATCCAGAGAATAAGAGAGAGAGAGAGAGAGAGAGAGAGAGAGAGAGAGAGAGAGAGAGAGAGAGAGAGAGAGAGAGAAATGTTAATTCACTGAATTAAGTTTTAGGACGCAAAGAATAATCCCAGGATACGGAGAGAGAGAGAGAGAGAGAGAGAGAGAGAGAATGTTAACTCACTAAATTTGCTTTCATGGCGCAAAGAATAATCCCAGGATACGGAGAGAGAGAGAGAGAGAGAGAGAGGAAGAGAGAGAGAAATGTTAACTCACTAAATTTGCTTTCATGGCGCAAAGAATAATCCAGAGAGAGAGAGAGAGAGAGAGAGAGAGAGAGAGAGAGAGAGAGAGAGAGAGAGAGAGAGAAATGTTAACTCACTAAATTTGCTTTTATGACGCAAAGAATACACACACACAGAGAGAGAGAGAGAGAGAGAGAGAGAGAGAGAGAGAGAGAGAGAGAGAGAGAGAATGTTAATTCACTAAATTTGCTTTCATGACGCAAAGAATAATAGAGAGAGAGAGAGAGAGAGAGAGAGAGAAACCAAAGCCTACCTATCAACGTGTTCGACATCCGCTAAATTCGGATGAGAATAGGTTACCCTTCTCCCCTCCCCTCTCACCCCCCCCCCCCCCTTGCCCTTCATTAAGGAAGACGAGTCCTACGATCCTTTACGCTCGTGATGTCACACAGGGAAAAGCTTGGCTGGGGCCCAAGGGCTGCCCTTAGCCCTTACCTACTTCCACACGACTTTGGGATTAGGATTTAGCGTCCCAGGGGGTGGGAGACTGAGGAGGAGGAGGAGGAGGAGGAGGAGGAGGAGGAGGAAAGAGAAGAAAGAAGGAGGATAGGAGTAAGAGTCGGAGGATTTCCCGATATCCTACAGTTCCTTGACCCTTGAGCTGTTTTTGTGGAATTTCGCTTCAAACCAAACCGAAGGATTTTCGTCGGAGGTTCGATTTTCTGGCTGAATTTTTAAAAACTATTTCTTTAAATAAATTTTGTTTTCCCTTTCCTAAGAAACAGGTTATTCTATGACATATTGCAATCATTAAAAATAATATACTCTAAAAATAACCCCACAGCAAATCCTTTACGTAATATACGCTTCGAAGCTTCACCTCTTGCCCACGAACGTGACACGCCCAAGCACGACCACACACGCACACACACACACAACACACACAAACGTGCATCAACACAAGAGAGAGGGATTCAAATGACCTGAGATGTCCCGCTGACCTTGAGCTAAAAATCTCCGAGTGTTATGTCATAATGGCGCAGTGGGAGAAATCAAGATTTAATCTCCGTATTGACTAATTTTATTTAAGTGTATATTTGATACTTATTTAATTATTTAAGTACGTATTTAATATTTATTTCAGTAGTCTCGGTACCTAGGTTCCTTTACAAGATGGTACCAGAACCAGGTTCCAGGAACTGGTACCCCTTAGTATACCTGTCTTGGTAAATCTTTCCATACTTTCTTAAATTTTAAAAACATCAATAATAATAATAATAATAATAATAATAAAAATAATAATAATAATAATAATAATAATAATAATAATAATAATCACTGAGAACACCTGAATACGATTTTAAATGTAATAGATGATAAACAATTATAACTTGCCAGTTCCTTGCCGTTTTCAATAAAATCTTCCACGTTCCCACGCCAAGGATATGTCGTGTATATATGTCCTTCACGGAGTGTGCATTGGTTTCCTTATTTCTACGTAGAGAGAGAGAGAGAGAGAGAGAGAGAGAGAGAGAGAGAGAGAGAGAGAGAGAGAGAGAGAGAGAGAGAGAGTCCATAAGATCTTATGTGTGAGACGCTGCAAACATACATAAATATACGAAAAAAATGCATTGAATAAGTTCCTCAGTTTTAAATATTCAAAATCAAATATAAAAAAGCTTAAATACGTTTCTCAAGAGAGAGAAGAGAGAGAGAGAGAGAGAGAGAGAGAGAGAGAGAGAGAGAGAGAGAGAGAGAGACCAAAGTCCTCCGAGACCTAACCAAAGTCGAGAGACTCTTCAAACATACAGATATACACGAAAAAGTATCGAATGAGTTCCAGAGTTTGTTTACCATTTTTCGAGAAACAAAACGAACACAACCAACAAATAGAACGCAACCACGTCTCGCTCCTCCACCTGTACAAAGGTCGACAAATCCTGACGTTCTCGCTTTCAAAAACCAGATGGAACGCCCAGGCTTTTGGGCTGACATTATTAGGAAACAAGAGAGCAAGGCTAGATACTGTTTGCTTGTGTCTTTGTGCTTGTGTGTGTGTGTGTGTGTGTGTGTGTGTGTGTGTGTATGTTTATGTTTGTAAAGCACATATGGGTTTAGAAAGCGTTTATATAAAATACAGACAGAAGTGTTAATGTATGTTTATGTTTGTAGTATATATACATATATATATATATATATATATCCACACACAAATTTCTGACTCACGGGTTTAAAAGGGCAAGGTCGCTTAACTATATACCTAATGTGACAGAAATTTATTTCTGTTCCACACCTGACCATATATTAATATATATTTATACATATATATATATATATATATATATATATATATATATATATATATATATATATATATATATATATAATATATATATCATACTTAAAAGCTGCTTATTGCCTAATCTCCTCCCACTTCCCAATCACAACGATAAGATTACAAGTTGATACACATCTTCATATCACGAATGTTTAAGTTCACAATTCACAAATCAGCACTATCTCGACAACATACCACACTTTCTCGTGTGATATATGTATTTAGAAACTTTCTCGACCTAAAATAATGCGAGATTTCCACTCGTCTGAGGAAACTGAACCATTAAAGGAAATCTGAAATCGTATATTAGTCTGCCGATTCAAGTGTAATCACTTTTTTCTTTAGCAAAAATCACACTGCACAATAACATTTAATATAACATTTGCAAAGGCATATTTCCAATATCATTAACCACTAAACGAAAGACAGTCTGATTGCTATCTTAATTAATTCATAAAGTATTGTATTTTTCCGTTACGTATCATAAATGTCAAACGCACTTCGTATAAAAACCCTCCTTGGCTGAGCACAGAGCGACGTACAACCTCACTCGACGGACTCTCAGAGGACACTGGGGCTAGGGCTAAAGCTTTACCTGGTTAACAAGGCTGCGTGAGAGAGTTCGTGCTTATGTATGTCTACCTGAGTGGCTCGGCCAGGTACCTACCTCTGTGATCTAAAAACATGTACTTGCAAAGGTTAGGGTAAGATATAAACATATATGAGAGAGAGAGAGAGAGAGAGAGAGAGAGAGAGAGAGAGAGAGAGAGAGAGAGAGAGAGAGAGAGAAGAGCATATTAAATTTAAAGAAAGACAAGATATAATTCCATAACAAAAAATGCTATGAGAGAGAGAGAGAGAGAGAGAGAGAGAGAGAGAGAGAGAGAGAGAGAGAGAGAGAGAGAGAGAGAGGCAAAATGTGGACATAACATAACGACAATTATGACTTGAATAACAAAGAACATTACAAATTACAATCTAATTATATATATATATATATATATATATATATATATATATATATATATATATATATATATATATATATATATAATCCTTCTGGTGCAGGATGCGTGCTGGACACAGGACAAAACGTCCATCCCAAATACTCATTTATCATTCATGACCGGTCGCTAGTCTCCTCGTGCACCTATGTCTATCATTCCATCATGACATTGCGTCATCGTACAGAATTAGCAGTGTCATGCACATTCGGTATGAAGACACTCATATTCTCTCTCTCTCTCTCTCTCTCTCTCTCTCTCTCTCTCTCTCTCTCTCTCTCTCTATATATATTTAATATATATATATATATATATATATATATATATATATATATATATATATATATATATATATATATATATATACATATATATAGATATATAGAGAGATAGATATATATATATATATATATATGATTAATAAAAATTTATACAAAATATATATATATATATATATATATATATATATATATAGAGAGAGAGAGAGAGAGAGAGAGAGAGAGAGAGAGAGAGAGAGAGAGAGAGAGCAATGATTAATGAAATACAACCAAAAAAAGATATATATATTAGAGAGAGAAACACTAATTTATAAAAAATGAGAGAAACACTAATTTATAAGAAATGAGAGAGAGAGAGAGAGAGAGAGAGAGAGAGAGAGAGAGAGAGAGCAAAATACATTAGTCTTCCCTTGTACTTTAACGTAACACAACGCTCGTGACAAGGTACAGTCTATTTTTCGACATCGAAAAAAAAAACAGTACTGTTTCTCAGTTTTAATATCGATCAAGACATAACGAAGAAAAATAGTTTTGACCATCGCAAAAACCAGTGGTGTTTCTCATCAGGTTCAGTTTCAAGAATCATTACATGGCCTAAAAAACTTAACAGATTTATTACAAACACAAATAAATTGTTGTATTCTTGCGTTTCTAAAATACAGATATAATCATCACATACAATCATACAATCGTTACGAGTAGAGAGAAATAGACTTTAAAATTACATATATGCTGTAGCCCACACACGTGTTTAATTGTGCATGTGTGTGTGCGCGCGCGCGCGATCAAGCGTACATTAATAATACACTCATCCATTAAACAAACCAAAAATTTTATAATATGTAACAGAAGTCACTGAACTCTCATTTAGAAACCAATGACCCTCAATAATTACTTTTTATTTTTATAAACATGTATGTGTGTATGTATGTACATGCATATATCTGTAAACCTCTCTCTTATTCTATATGAAAATACGTTTAGGAAATTATAC
>NC_089766.1:4878507-4976007 GCF_040412425.1 Macrobrachium rosenbergii
GATATTTTGGGTAGTGAGGGATGGCACGAACTATTAAGCGGATAAATCTCTCTCTCTCTCTCTCTCTCTCTACTGGGCTCTTTATTCCTGATATTTTGGGTAGTGAGGGATGGCACGAACATTACACACATCTACACATTATCTTTGTTCCTGAAATTTTGGGTAGTGAGGGATGGCATCTTAAACTTTTCTTCTCTCTCTCTCTCTCTCTCTCTCTCTCTATATATATATATATATATATATATATATATATATATATATATATATATATATATATATATATATATATATATATACCTGATTAAATAATAAAATTATGATTAAATATGAAAATTATTATTATTATTATCATCATCTCCTGAGATATACACCACAGCATCCAGCATCCCATCACCTTAACAACACACATTATATTGCCATCCCTATCACCATTACCACCCCAACCCATTATCAACCGCCCATTTCCATCGCATTGACATGAAGAAGGCCCTAGATGGGAGTAAATGGAATGCAAGGGACAGTGCCCTCCTGCCCATAATGGGTACAGCGGCCCCACGCCCCCCCGTAATCATATACAGTGGCTTGTAATTTGAGCTCCTGTTTTGCAGTTACAGGTAAATTGGTGATTGAGTGATTTTTTTTATTTCTACCTGGTAAGGGCTGGGTGTCTTTTTTTTTTTATTTTGGGGATGATAATATATCTCTTTTTTTTTTACTTATTTTTGGCTTTTAGTTAGTTTTGAATTTTTTTTTTTTCAGTTTCAACAATAATAATTTTTCCTTGTAATTATACAGAAATAATTTGACAACACGACACTGTTAAATTGGTGAGGGCTAATTTTTTAAATAATTTATTTTTTAAGTTTTACTAATAATAATTTTCCCTTGTAATTATTGAGAAATTATGTGTGACAACACGATACTATTAAACTGGTGAAGACTAATTTTCACCACAAGAACGGAATATATACTGTATATATATAAATAATTTACATATATATATATATAAAACTCATTCATTGTCCAAAGTCAAAGTCCAAATCACACTAATTGAGTGAATGACAATAGTTTATCTGGCGTAACAAAATCTGTTGGCCTTTATCTGTATGTTAAAATATATTGAATAAATCGAAAACACTATTTACCAAGAGGATGATGTTAAGAAATAATTATAAAAAAATTATATATTATTAATATATATATATATATATATATATATATATATATATATATATATATATATATATAGAGAGAGAGAGAGAGAGAGAGAGAGAGAGAGAGAGAGAGAGAGAGAGAGAGAGAGAGAGAGAGAGAGAGAGAGAGAGAGAGAGACTTCCTAGGGAACAACACTTACATCATCACAACAATGTAAAATGCAAAAACAAGCCATCAAAACAAAAGAGAGAGAGAGAGAGAGAGAGAGAGAGAGAGAACACCAACATCATCACAACAATGTCAATCAAAAAAAAATTCATAAAAAAAAAAAACACGAACAATACAAAACACAAACCTGTTCCCCCTTCCTTAAAAAAATTGCAAACTCACTGATCGAACATCCTGTTTGGCGACAGACACGCCAAGGAGGTGGCCAGACACGCCCTCAGGAGAGTTCAAGGACCACCCCCCGCCCCCAACTCCCCAGGTGGTGAGAGAGAGAGAGAGAGAACGAGAGAGACCCTGCCCTCGTGGTCAAGGCAAAAATGGATACGTGTCTCCTGGTCACATTTCAGACGATTTGTTGCGGTAAAGGTCCACCTCAAGTCTCCGCCTTGTAGGTGGTCCTCGGTGCCGTTCGGACGATCAAGGGGAGATTGACTACGTGAAGGTTTCTGGGCAAAAACGTTCGACCGTTTAAAAATTAAATTCGTATGAGGCTTTCTGGGCCAAAACGTTTTATTGCAAAATAGGCTTCTGGGCGAAAACGTTCAACCGTTCAGATGTTTTATTGCAGAAAAGGCTTCTGGGTGGAAACGTTCAACCATTTTCAAAGTTTCACTGCTGTATAGACTTTAGGGCAAAAACGTTCAACCACTTAAATGCATTTGATTGTGTTAAAGGCTCTCTGAGCAGACACATTCACATTTTTTTAACAGTTTTACTTCGCATAAGGCTTCCTGGGCAAATAAAAAAAAAAGAAACGTTCATCCATTTTGAGAACATTTGAATGCATTCAAGGCTTTCTGGCCAAAAATGTTCTAATTTTTTAAAACATTTGGTTTCTTTTAATTTCTGGGGAAAAACTTTCAACGGTCTGAAAACATATGATTGCATTTAAGAGTGTCTGGCCAAAAACGTTCTAATGTTTGAAAACATTTAAATACATTCAAGGCTTTCTGGCCAAAAACGTTCAAATGTTTGAAAACGTTTGGTTGCATTTATGAGTTTCTGGCCAAAAACCTTCAACGGTTTGAGAACATTTGACTGAATTCAAGGCTTTCTGGCCAAACCGTTCAACCGTTTAGGAACGTTTGAGTTAAGCAGTCACCCCAAACCTACCCTGTTCGAGCAATAAAAATTTAGTATTATTAATAAAATAATAATAATAAACAGTCAACTTTATAAAAGACTCAAAGAAATTAAGTACATTCACACACACACACATCAAAGAGTTTGACAACCCAACCTACACTTACCCATGTCAATCAATCAATCAATCAATCAATCAATCATCTAACCATCTCGTGACGCGTGCAATATGTGTTTCCCAGAGCCCCTGAGGAAACACGAATAACTACCACGTATCATTCGAAAATGATACGTGTCTCGGACGCGTGGGCGGGAGAAGGGAGGTTCTGATCATAGGCCTGGGTAATGAGAGGCCTAAGCAGCCTACGGCGAGAGAGAGAGAGAGAGAGAGAGAGAGAGAGAGAGAGAGAGAGAGAGAGAGAGAGAGAGAAATTATACATAATTATAAACAATCGTATATAGTATTTACAATTTCTATTTTTACGAAAATATCGAACGTTTTCGTCCAATCCTGAACAAGTGAAATGCATACGATTAATAATATCTCTCTCTCTCTCTCTCTCTCACACACACACACACACACACACACACACACAATCTTAAAACACTTTAGTCGTCAGATCAGCAGTTAAATCACGGTTATTTACTACAATGTGACCACGAAGAAAATGTCAAACTCCATCCGTCCATATGGGCTCCCCTGAACATCAAAAGAGAAAGCACTCCCAACTCTGAATTGTGCCTAAAATCCGAGGTTTTTAACCTTCCGGAATCTGGAGATATATTTGTGAAGACTACGTGTGTGTGTGTGTGTGTGTGTGTGTGTGTGTGTGTGTGTGTGTGTGTGTGTGTGTGTGTGTGTGTGTGTGTGTGTGTGTGTGTGTAAAATTTAAATCAGAACTAGACCAGGCCCTTGATGGAAGATTGGGGAGGGAGGGGAGGGGGGGGAGGGGTCCTCATCAAGCAGCCACTGAACTTCTCTCGCCCGAGGTTTGTTGCGCGTGGAAATGAATCAAATATTTATTACAGGTGTGGCACAGCAAGTGGTGGTTTGATGATAGCCTTTTAGGAAGCGAAGTTTTCCTTTGAGAGAGAGAGAGAGAGAGAGAGAGAGAGAGAGAGAGAGAGAGAGAGAGAGAGAGAGATGCAACATTTGATATTGCAAAATAAATACTGCGCAGCACATAAATCATTTCATGAATTACCAATATCAATTATAATTATTAACCAAAATAATATCACATTTATAGCTTAGAAACCAATACATAAAATCACAACACACATTTAGCACCTCCCCCTCAAAAAATACTGACATTCACAAATATATCATCAACACTCAAATTATATTCTGCATTAAGTATTCCATGATCAAACAACATAAGTTATCAGTGCACTCATAAGCTATCAATTCTAGATGTAAATGCAGTACACAGTAGTTCATTTACATAAGTACTAATACAGTATCTCACGCATCTCACCAACTGGTTTAAGATTTATGACCTGGAAACCAGTTGTTCAAAACAATTTATGTAGAATTTATTGAGAGAAATTTATTTGGATTAGATTTTCTTCTTTAATCTTTCAGTCAATGACGGTATTCTATTAAATGGATGCTTGCTTACCAGAGTTAGACTCTTGTTAAATTTTTGGACTTCTTCAGAGGTGTACATACTGTTAATAATAATAATAATAATAATAATAATAATAATAATAATAATAATAATAATAATAATAATAATAATAATATTCTGCAGAAGACCTTGTTGTTTGGTTGGTTCCATAAGTGTGAGCCTAATAATAATAATAATAATAATAATAATAATAATAATAAAAACTGTATTCATACAAATAGGCTGTGCTTAAGGCCAATGCCACCAGCAGCTATTTTGCCCCCCCTCCCCCCTCCCCCTTTTCCCAAAATACAATGTGCAGTATAATGAAAGTCTCCATTGCCATAAGCAGACCTAGTTATTATGAAATGGAGAAACACTCTACTGGAAAATGATTACCTCTTGCCAACTTTCTAAGTGCAGTACAACCCATGTTGCAGTTCACTGGAGGAAATTCAGGAAGTTCCTTTTCTAAACATTTTATGAAATTGAAATAAATATATACATTTTACACAACAGATTCTGTAATATTTTATGACATTACAAGGAGGATGTCTCTCTTAAAAATATTATGAATATAAAAAAAAATTATAAAAATATGTGCAAACCATTACTAATTCATAATAAAGCTGTGTGTGCACACCATATGCCTCATGTTCATTCCAGTTTGAGGTAGATTTGCATTATAAGAGTTGGCAAAAGTAATTTCTACATGACAGAAGTACATACTATACTTCCCATCGTAACTCGACAACCTTTCTGGTCTTAGTGCTTTCCATTACTGCATAAGAATCAATCAATTTGTCAGTGTTACAAAGCTATGTGTGAATTGGGTTCTTCTGCAAAAAGGCCTAAATCAAACACAAGAAAGAGTGAGGCTCACAGGCTCAAAACTCACAAAAATCCTATGTTTGAATAATGCAATGGACCCTTAGTACAAAGTATAAATACTATTACCTTCCATTTATCAATAATTACAGCTGGTAATTCATAGTTTGCTCAAGTAACACCTAACAACGGATACATTCAATGTGAGGACCACCCTAACTCAAGAGACTTAATGCCTGACCAATATAAATAATGGATATTACTGTAATTATTATCATGAACAATATAAATAATGGATATTACTGTAATTATTATCATTATTCAAAATAAACATATTCTAATGGAACAAGCCTAACATTTAACTGGCTTGAAAAGTAAACTTCAGGATTACAGAATAACCATAAGTGAAAAAAAAAAAAAACCTTAATAGAATAACCAGAAGTGAAAAAACAATGAAAATATAAGAAAAGAAAAGTGAAATTATCAAATATTCACATACAAAAAAAGCACGTCAGAAGGAGGCCACAGTGCACGGCACAAGTAGTAATAATGTAAACGAAATAACAAAAAACTTGCACTGTATGAAAAAACTGATACAGTGTACTTTACATAAAGAAATAATTTGCCCTTTAACAACAGATTTTTAAGTCAAGTGTACTTAGATCAAAAGTACCTAGCCTCGCACAGATTCTACAAACAGATAAATTAAGATGCCTAAAAAACACTGTTACAAACACTACCTCCTCACTGGAATATGCAACATAAATTATGCATTTGGAATGAGTGGCAATGGATTACTACAAGGCCAAAAAAACCAACATAAAAGCAACTACCAACATAAAAGAGTAAAAGATAAAGAAATTAAATTGTTAATTCAAATTTACACATCTCAAATGAATAAAGGAACAGTTTCCCTTTGGGTAATGTGAAAGTTCTACCAGTTCTGGTTTCCCATGTCATTACCAGGAGGAACGAAAACAACTGAGTGACGAAAAAACCCAGAAGGGATACCGCTGTACTATGTAGCAACAGAGCTGTCACTTAAAACTATAATAGCCATCCTACAAACAGAGTTATACGATTGCTTCACCTAACAGAGGGCAAATAAACAATAATTAAAAGAATAATTGATTATATTAAAAATAATCTACAGTATATACAAACGTTACAAGGGTAAGTACAGAAATATGTAAAACTTTTAACACTGATGGAACCTATAGACCTGCCTCTTAAAGCAAGTTTAAAATTCAAGAAAACAAAAGCAGGAAGAGAATTTTTATGCATAGTCATGGAGGGAAGGAAGCAATTACTTAATAATGCAACCAAAGGATCGTTGATAATTTCTACGTAGGATGAAATGGCACAACAGGTGTTACAAAGCCACCCAATTGCCTGAAATTTATTTCTATCAGTGAAGGAAACAACAATTCAAAGTTATCCCCTCACCCACCCACCCACCCACCCTTTCAATAACATAGATATGTTCACTATGAAGCTCCCATAAATCAAACAAAAGACAAAATTATGAGATCTAAACAAGCTCCCAATTTTCAGTGACAGATTAAACAATTTGAAGCATATGGTCTCTCCCAAGCAAGTCAGCAGGAGTCTTTAAACCCAAAATGTTAATGAAATACTCAAAAGAATTGGATGGAAGAGGTCTGGATAAAAAGGTAGAAACTCTGTCTTTGTGGTAATGATTCTGGCTCGGCTACAGGATCCCAATTTAGATGAGCTTATAAAATTTGCATTTTTAATAAAGGTTAGATGTGATTGAGGATAGACACCCAGGATTCATTCTTCAATACAGAATGTAACTAACTCATTTCTAGATTACAACAAATCACCTGCAATACTGGCAGAAAATAGAATACTAACCACAAAAACCAAACAAACACTTTCAAGTCTTTACCAACAATGATGAAGAAAATGGTCCAGACTTAAATAATGAAAACTGGGAAACTCCACTAATTAGGTTTAAAAATATAACAAGGCATTTGCTTCTAAATATGCAAAAATGAAAAATTAAAAACCATCGGACCTATAAGTAAAATCTCAACGCCAACCTAATTTTCACGCCCGACTAAGGAAGCAGTCGACTGTATAAGCCCATCAGTAGATCACTTGTTGCCCTTTATTTTTGTTATTCAACAAAATACAGCCTGACTTAACGTATCCTAACATACTACAGCCTTAGGCATAATGCCCAACCTGAAAAGGTGCGACTCAACCAGCAGTCGACCAATTGGCTGGTGCCATGGACCAATCTTCCAAGTTGCCCTATAGCAAGGGACATAAACACTTAGCATACTTAACTACCTTGCAGTATGTTGCAAATTAAAAGCCGATGCCTGGCATGATCTGGCCATGGCTCAATGTGGAACTCTAGGCTAGGCAAAGCTAGGTTATTACATAACTTACAACCAGCCAAATGGGAAAACCTCATTTGTGAACACAATTATAGAATTAAATCTGTGATTTCCAATAAGAGAAGGTCTCTACTCTAGCCCTGGCTAATCCGCGAGATCTAGCCTAACCTAAATATCTTAGTGACCCCAGGTGCATGTTGGGTAATTGATGGGCGCATTGATGGGGGCATTAATGCCCAAAATAACCCTAGAAACCCCCCAAAAAACATATAGGCTTTACAGGGCATCCATGAAAATCACAATTTACGTAAGGAGGAGGCTTAAGTAGGACAGATCTAGGCTAAGCCAAATCCTAGGTTACGCAGTACGTAAGAGGTCAACCCGGGAACATAGCATTGATTATATTTGAAATTATATCCTTCATAATACTCCTACAGGAGATAAAATCGTTAAAAGGCATTTAGATCCTAAAAGATGATCCAAAACGATCGTAAAAATAACAACTTTCCAACGTCCCCTCAAAAGGACATCGCTGCTTCTCCCCCAGTTCTCGGGATTTCTCGATTATTTCGCATAAATCCACACCTCTATAATCTCCATACACCTCAAACAAAGCGGATTTCATACTCACACCGAAACGAATCGACGATAAATCCAAAATTCTACGAACACGACACACGAACACAAAAAAGTCAACAACGGAGAAGCTCCAAGCAGCTGATTGCCTTCAGACGAGTCGCTGCTCTCTTGAGGCAAAAGGCGAAGAAGGTAAACACGACTACCCCGCCTTTCCGTGTGACGTCATTTTGATGTCATAGCTTATTTGGAGGTACATGGCAGCCCAACTGATATATCCGGTGATGCAAACATTCTTCGTCTCTGTCTTGAATGATTAAGAAAAAGCCACCTTATACAACAGAATTTAAGTGAGTAAATAAAGAACAGGAGCTTTCGACCTTCACTAAGGTCCTCTTGAGCTGTACTGAGAAAATTTTTTACAAAGTTTACAAAGATATAAAAGTACAAATACATAATTTTTTAAAAGGGCAGTTAAAATGGAAACTGTCAGTCTGGGTGTGTCTCTTGAGCACCATCATTTCTTAAAGGCGTCTTCTTGTTATTGTATAGGTAATTAAGTCGTTTCCTGATCGAAGGAGCAATTTCTTCTAAAATACCTAATTGTACATTGGCTGTCAAGCATATTAACTGGTCTATGAGAACGTCTTCAGAGGTGAAGGCCTTGTTTCCTTGGAAAATATCCATCTGTCTGATGAGTGCTCCCTCTACTATTTTTCTTTGATTGGTAACATGACACTTGCAGATAATCTTTACCTTGTTAAAAAGAAATTTGATGGACCAAATCAAGACAGTGGTTGGCTACAGCACTGTTACTGGCCTCCCCACACCGCCCCAAAATTCCACATGCATTTTTATACTTGGCTAATCTGACTGAGCAATATCTTCCAGTCTCCCCGACATAGACCTGAACACGTAAAGGACTCAACTACCTGTATAATAACAAGATGCCTTCAAGAAATGATCATCCTCGAGGAAGACCCCCAGACTGACAGTTTCCATTTTAACGACCCTATAAAAAAAATTGTGTATTTGTAGGCCTACTTTTATATCTTCGTAAAATTTGTACAAAACTTTTTCTCAGTTCAGCTAAAGAGGACCTTAGTGAAGGTCGAAAGCTCTTGTTCTATATTTACCCACTTAAATTTTGTTGTATAAGTGGCTTTTTCTTAACCCACTAAAGTGTTTCTACTCTTTTATCTGAATAATCCCTTATAGAAACGGGACTAAGCTGAGAAGAAGGGCTGAATATGTATTGAATTGAACTGAATATAGAACTTGGGCCAAAGACCAAGCACTGTGACCTAGTAGGCCTATGTCATTCTGCTCTGAAACGAAATTGACAGTAAAAGGTTTGAAAGGCGTAACGGGGAAAACCTCTCAGTTGCACTATGAATCAACTGTTAGGAGAGGGTGGTAACTAAGATGGGATAAAGAGAATATGAAAGGAGGTACAGTAAAAGGAACGAAAAGGGTTGCAGCTAGGGGCCAAAAGCACGCTGCAAAGAACCCAAAGTAATGCCTACAGTGAACCTCATAGCACTGTGTTCAGTATGTCATGTTTAGCTCTTCCCTTTCGTGGAAGGCAGAACTCTTCCTTACCTCAGGATTAGCTATGTCATGTTCCTTTCCTTTTAGACCTGGGTTATATAAAGTCTTCTCCTGAAACCACCTAATTTTGAAAACTGGACCAGTCTGTTTCTCTAATACTAACACTCACTTGTTCCTTCTCTGTCCACCCGCCCACACACTGAGCCTTTCATCTACACTGGGACTAGGTAAAGCCACGCACAAAGGCACTAAAAGCATTAATTACTTCAACCAACCTAATGTGCTCCTCAAGAAACCCCAAAAAATGTGGCACCCTTTCATTCAGGGTAATAAATTTCAACATTAAAAAGGAATTCGCACACTATTGCTAATTTGGTTACTACTGCATTACTATGTACTTATAAATAGTCCACTTAGGACAGTGACTGATTTCTAGATGCTGTGGTTATAATAATTATTGAAAATAAATCATTATGGAAAAAAGCTAAAAGGCCATTAACTAGGAAACAGAAGAGAACAGGGAACAAATGGTAATTCAGGCATAATGCACATGATGAAGAATGTGACGAAATTTTCAGGGGTCTAGCCACCATAGATTCCCTTTTTGTGAAGTTTTCTGTAAAACCATAAATTTAGTCATTACAACTCCAAGGGGTTACAGATTATACCATGTTGACATCCTGGACTCTAACACGAATAGTTTACATTTCTATTGGTACACTAATGTAGCAAAACTTTATGCTTTGCACTGTATTTAGCTTTCACGAATACAGTTCGCAAGGGACTAAGTAGAAGCGATTTTTTTAATACTGTTTTGTTACTGCCTAATGACATCAAGTACCATCTTCTAGTTTGTGCAACCACATTAGTCTCCAGTGTCTCATGCATATTTTCATTAATACAGTCAAGAATAAATTACTTTGAGACCTAGCTCAACACTTACTCATCAGTTCGAGTTGAAAATCACAGTATCTTAGCCTCCAAAGCAGCAATCATTTTATGCCAGATAAAAAATTCAATAGTTAAAAATTGTGTTAACGTTTCACCATGATCTCACTTTGCGAAACGAACACTCAATGACCTCGAAAAGGGTTACGAAAATGAAGAGTTTTTTGGAAAATACCTAAGACATTTACATAAAAGTATCTTCCACAAACTTCATTAAAGGTATCTATATAGTTGGCCTGCAGAGAACACAGCCTGAATGAACCGTTCCTTCACTTATTTGTCGGGTTTAATACCGGGGTAGTAACCTATATACCATTACTCCAAGACATAATCATAAGACAAGAGTATCTCAACTCTGCAGACAATTTCTTTACCATATGGTACTGCAGGCCTGCATGAAATTAGAGCACATGCTTGGACCTATCACATGCCAAGTAAATCGCTGGAACAAGTTTCCAAAGTGTTCTACGAAGTCAAAACTCCAAACTAAAACCTTTTTTTACTACTCTGACCAGCCCAATTAAGCCTAGACATAAAAAGGAGGGGGTGTTCTAACTTACAACTGCACTAAGCATAAGGGTAAACTGTTGCAGACTAAAAAGGAGGGGTGTTTTATGATAATTCTGCACAAATCATGGTAAATTTTTGAAAATTAACTGTTCACATGACCACTTAAATGACATTACTGTATTATTCAATTTGATTCATTGAAACAATACTCTAGAAAATCTGAGATAAATCACACAACATACAATCATCTCAGTGGCACCAGAATGAAACCTTCAATGGGGAAATGGTGAAAACTATCCCCCAGACACCAGAAAAACACTTCAAACAGCCGCAAACAATTCAGTCAATAAAGATTCAAGTTTTTAAAAAACCCCACTAGTAACTCCAGGAGAAATACATGTAAAAATGATCTTAAAAATAGTGTGATCAAAGGTATCAAAAGAAAACTCTAGCTTGAAAGTTTTTAAATATTCAGCATTGTTTTTATTGCAAATAATGTGCTTCTTTACATTGCTTTACAAAATTTTCTATGCAAGCGTGAAATCAGGGCTATATGCTTGACATGTTTATCACAATATATGTGACAGCGCCAGTAACACGGCAAGTCCAGGTCACTCCCACAAGGCTCAATCTGTGTCACTCTCAAGAAATAGCTTTGAGTCTTGGTGAAATGCCAGATTGCCCCATCACTTACGCTATTCCATATGGTACAATTTAGATCTGAATAAACCATAGAAAAAAAATCTATAAAAAATTAAAAGCACATATACAACATAACAGATTACAATAATATTAACCCATAAGGAAAAAAAGTTACTAAAAGACAGAACTTGAAGAGGCATATGAAACTTCCTCTCTCATAAAAGCACCCCTTATACAAATACAACATACTGTATACTGTATTATTATCATCTACTTTCACCTTTTGAGAATGCTGTATAACACTCCACAGCGTCAATGCAACTATCACCTCAGTCAAAAACCGATTCAGAATATAATAAAACAAACGAAGTGGTCCTCTCACCACTACAGATTGTCCCCTCAACAACACATGCAACGTGATCTGCCTCATCATGGAATAAATAAGATTATCATATGAGCAAGTTGATGATGTTTCTCAGCCTTCGAATGAAATGATGGTTATAGCAACGCCCGGAGATGAGTCAACCTAAAATTCGTCATTCTCTGGTCTGAAGTCACGTACACCATGATTTCGGTACCGTTTTCTACAGCAATGCACATGGCTAAGAAATTCACAAGAAATATCACACCATGAAGTTGAACTGTGAAACCGAAGATTCAGCTTTGTCAGGAAAAGCAAAATTGAGTGTGATTATCACGGCCGTAAGCTCATTGAGACAGCAAACAATTGATAATCTGTCTACAAAAATAACGACGAATGACACTACAGATTCCGTTGGATAATTTTGTCCCAAGTGGCCGCTGACAGCAATCCCTTCCCATGTTATACATTCTTTGGAAATAAAAGTCATAGCTAAAATGATGTGAAGTTACTTAATGTTAAATGGATGGTGGATTTACTCTATGTATGCCTGGATGTTTTTCCACATTCACTGAGGCTCATCAAAAAAAAAAAGGTCTACACCAAACATTATACTCTAAACCTCCTGCAAAATCAACCAAGGTTTTCTAGAGTGCTATATAAAACCAAGCAATTGAAAATGGGGTAGAAGAAAAAACGATGAATCAATGGCAAGATACCATGATAGAAAAAATATACATTTGACAAACTAAATATTTGGCAAACATTCACAGACTTAAACAACAATTCCCAGCATCAGGAATTAATTTATCCCCCAAGAAAATTTTTGATCCCAGTTCCTTAATTTCTAAACAATCGACTGCATACACATGACAGCAACACAACTCCATTTCACATTGCAAATCAAACTAAGTCTCCCACTGGTGTTCACCTGCCAAAAATAAAAAATGAAACTTAGGTACCAACAGGTTCTCATCTACCGTTAAATGGAAAAAACTACTAAGTTATCCCTTAAGCTAATATGCGGTGTATACTAACACCAATAAATCCTGCCTCACACTCACTGTAATGCAATTAATCACTACTGGGTATCACTGACAAGAAAATAAGGCAGCCAATACAGATCTTGGCCTGTTTACAGTGTCCATCAGCCAGCTTACTTGATATGAATGTGGGCCTTCAGGCCCCTCTGTAAATATGAATGACACCTGCTCTCACAGAGGTAAATAGAGCAGCCATGTTTCCCCTTCCATTACAGATTGCTTAGTGAACTTGGGAAAGGGCATCTCTCTAACCGGAGGAGAACAAGCGATTGTTTTTACCTCTGACGAGAAGGCAGATGCCTAAGACGGCTAGAATGAAAGCAGGAGAGCTCTCTGCTTATCGTAGTTATGTGGGATGGGTGTGGTGAATGGTGCTTCCAGGTATTAGTAAACAATGTGACCAATGAGCAATTGAACTAAACTGTAATCATCACTGCATTCACATATGCTTCAAACATTTAAGTATCTTTGCAGCTGACACTAAATTGAGGTAATTTTCAAAAACAAACAAAAGGAATCCAGCATTCAGAATATATTTTGCAATGCACAATATACCAATACTCAACAACTTGTGGCAAAAACCCACTCCTACATTATTTTTTTTAGTTAATTGACTTAAAAGTTCTTAGTTATTGTATATCACAAAGCTTCCACTTAAATATTCTCTCAAGTGTCAATGAACCAACTTACCATTGGCAGACAATGTATGATCAGAATGATGACGGTTTTACAAACCCTGGGAACTGCTTTTGAAAAGATTGGTGGAGAACAAGGACAAACAGAGAATGCATTAAGGGTGAGCTAACAGTTATCTTTGTTTACAAATCAACCTTAAAACCCCTGCAACCAATCATTGTCTTCCACCAACACATGATGCAATGAGTGGACTTTTTTTGTGGAGATTATTAACAAAAGTATGCAAAGATATAGAAGAGGAAATGGTGACGGGCTTTGGACCAAATTGGAACGCTAGGGGCTTGGTGTGGAGAAACAGGGAGGGCCAGAAGAAGTGATTAGCGGGCACAACAGTTGTTGGAGGAAGGACCGCTGGGGGGCTCGGTGGGTTCGACACTGAACGAGGGTCCGCCAGTGGGTTCCATTGCTCCACTCTCGGGAAGCTGCTGCCTCGACACGATACGGTAGATTGCTGCGAAAGTAAATTCATTCACTGAATCTTTGCGTTCAAGAAATTTTGAGAATAAATGTTTTAGAGAAATGAGCAGGTGACCCCTAGCCTAGTAGTGACACTATTACTCTAACCACGATGTAACCAAAACCCTTTAGGTATTCTTAGGTGTTGCAAAAGTACGTAATTAAAAGGCATCTGTAACCTAGTTACATCCACACAGATGTACAGTCGTTACTACAAGAGCAATACTTAATAAACTACATTCCTTACTATTCTATATAATATTCACCAGTGTTGCAAGTGTGTATGTGGGCAATACAGCATACAACCTACACACACGTACACATCTACTGCAATAAGTATTCTGTAGTCTTAAAAATCATGAACAGTCATACCTAAATCCCTTTGAAATATCCACAACCCAATCTACTCACCCAGATAAAAACATACTGTACTATTCTGTATTATGAATTGAGCCTTAGTGGTATAGTCAACAGCAATCGTTAAATGAATGAGTTATAACTGTAAGCAGTGTCGTCGGCTTTGAGGATGTTTATTTATAATTAAAGAAAAACATTAATTAATTTAGGCTGTTACAATTTGCAATTATTTCCTTACAACTGGTCACAACAGAACAGAGCCAAATTAAATAGCCACTGAGATTAGTGTGCTTAGATAAAAAAAAAAAAAAGTTGACATTTTTAACAAGCTATATTAATATTGGTGTGACCAATTCACTTCTATAAACAAGGAAAAGCAACAAAACGTTTGTTTTGAAGAAAAACCATCGTTTCTCGAAAAGGTCCAGCATTCCTTTAGCCTTTAGACAGATTTTGACCACAAACAATGCTAAGCAAAGTATGTTAATTCTTGCAATAATGCAAATAAAGTTCCTAAAAAATATAGTCCCTAAATTCTAGTTATTAGCTCTGAATTTTCTTCTTAGATTCTACTCCTGCTAGAACATCAATCATCCTACAAAAATAGGAATCAAAATCAACAATGTTTTCAAATGAAGCAACCTGTCTGGTCTATGGTCTGCAAAATTACCTTCAACACTCACTCTCACCCTATTATGTACGACATAATATTCCATTTTAATAACCTAAACAAAGATTACTTGTATCTTCACAACCTATCACCATTTTTACTTCATAACTATTCACAGATAATCCAGGAACCAAGCATTTTTTTTAATCTGACGTCATCCAAAAACCTCTCTAAACTAACACTACTGAAGTCTCCAAGATTTGTACTGACATTTACCAATCATTTATGAGTATGTACTTCCCTTACACATCACAACCAACTTTTACATTTGTTAAATTTCATCAGTTTAGTAAACTGAGTATTGAAAGCCTAATCTCCGTGAAATTTCTAAAAGTCCTGTGGAGGAGAAATAAACAAAAATCATCACAACCATTTCACACTACAAATAAAGCAAATCAAAGGAAATGGACTTTCGTCTTAGCATGCACGTGAGCAGAACAACTTGCATTACTGCCAAACTCAGTTTTCACATTCAACATCATTCGCTACAATGAAAGCAAAATGCGAATGGGAATTCTCAATCTACAAGTACCATGCTTACTGTATCAATGATACAACATGAGATCTTAACATGCAAAGAAAAAAAAAAAAAAAATACAACATTCCTCATAAAACCTTATTCTTGGTATTTTGAAACTTAATGAATGATCATTTTTCATTACAGTGCAGTACATGAATACACATAGTTTAAATAAGTCTCAAGTTTATTTATTCACGTATTCAAGAATTTATTACCCAATTATAATTACTCATTAGAAACAAGCAGCTAGATTTTAAGACAGCTACAGTTTAGTTACACATTTCAATTATTCCAATTTAAAAATACTGCCATATAACATTCAGCTCAGTCAGGCCAACAAGTTTTAAATACACACTTATCAGAAGGTTTAGTTTAGTCAATTTCAGAAATTGTAAAAAAAAATAGGATTTAGTAATCAGGTTGACGAATTAGGCAAGATTCAATCGTTTGTTGCGTAAGTAAAGGCTGAGGAACTTTTGACCTGACCTTCACAAGCAGTCTACCAAGAATAAGAAAGAGAAAATCACTAAAACATATACATCTTGCCTCACCTACAAGCAAAGCATGACCCCACAAAAAAATAGTCAGAACATCTCTGCAATTCCTTTTCTTACAGTTTATCATGCTTGATAATTTATGACAAGAAAAAATCTGACTTTTGATACGAAAGGTGCACAGGTCATGCGCATGGTTGCCCCAACAGATCTTCTCCCCCTTCCATCGCAATCAGGTACTCATGCCGAGTCTTAAGCTCGCTGATCAAAAGCAAAGGCGTACAGTTACGTTACATGGCAGGAAATGGGATTTCCAAAGAGCCTGCGACAAACTGAAATTTCCTCCAGATTCAAAACGAGAGCCTTCCAAAGCACCCAAGGCATCAAGAGCGAACTGCAGCTTTAATAAGAAATGCTAAATTTGGAGTCAGGTTTAGCACATTCTCCTCTCGATAAAGGCTTTGAATATCTCGCTGAATTACAGAATGCACAACCAAGCAGGTAATGAAATGTGAAATAAGGTGCTAAACAAATAGGGAAGAAAAGTGCAAAATTTCTTTACTGGATGTAGAGGTAATGTATCTTAGTATGGAATCTAACCCTGTGCCCAAATATTTTCCAGATGTGAGGGGGGGGTAACTCGCCCTACTGTTGGCAACATTGCTTGCGTACGCTCTCTGCATTAACAGTCGGTTCCACGTGAATAGCCTTTACATCGGCTGTTGGACTGTCATCGTGGTCGTGAGGATCACGAATTTGCTTCTGGGAGACAATCCTGTAAATTTCTAGCCAGCATGCAAAGAACAAAGAGGTGTTAGTTAACTGCAAAAAACTAAGTTAACACTAATCTGTTACACTTTTTTTTTCGTTTTTTTTTTTAGTCTAATGATAGCATTCACAGCTGCAGATCACTCATACAATATACTGTATGACAAGGTATTAGTATTCTTGAAAATTAAAATGAAAATGTTTAAAAAAAGCAATTACGAAGTTGCATTATTCTGCATGCAGAATCTGCAACAAATCAAAAAAGATATTTCAAATTGTTAAAAATCTCAAACTAGAAGTAAAATCTTCATAGAAGATTGCCTAACATGCTTAAAAACTTGTAGAATCAGTGGCAACCTAGCCCTTGTAAAAATTACACAACAGCTAAATAAAATGAGAGACTATATGCTTCACAGAAAAAAAAAATTCTTAAAACCATTACAAACTCTAAAATACAAGATTTTTTCACATGCAAAAAAAAAAAAAAAAAAAAAAAAATAAATAAAAATTACAAATAAAAAATTAATACAAAATCTATTAACTTCTATGAAACCAAATTCAAAATGTAAAATAGCAATGCAAAGCATTCTTCAAAGGCATAACTTTTTTTATTTGTTACAAAATAAACCCAAGAAATACTCTCCTACCCTCACAAAACTTACTCGTTAATCACGTCTACAACTTGAAAATTCAACAGAGCAATGCGACCCCTTGTGTCAGCTAACGTAATCCTCCTAGATATTCTAATGAACTATTGATGTCTATCATTCTGCAAGCTCTATACCAGCCAGCAAAATTTAAGCAACCCCAGGCATATTGCATTTAACACTGTTCCCAAACTAACACGCATAATAGCACCTATGATAATATTTTGAAGTTAGAACACACATTAGTTTTAATAAGCACTGAAACAGTTAAGACTAAAAGGTCAAGTGACAGTTACCTGGTTAGCATTATAAGAGGTGCAAAGATAAAATGCACAGGAACAAAATTTTGTTAACGGAATTATTTTGTTAGAAGTCACACATGTCAGAATGCACTGTCCGGTTTAATTTAGTAAAATGTTAATTTATCCGCCTGAAGCAGTTAGTGCTTATTTCACCCTGCATGAATACAAAATACAGAGACACTGTAAATCTTACAAAAACCCACACTTGAAACCAAGACTAAAGATTTCAAAATTACAGTCTCACACTTTTCAAGTTACAGTTAATGGAGAGAAAGTGTGTGTGCATGTGTTCCAAACAGGTGTAACCTGTTACCTTTAAAACACCTGTTCACCATTATGTCCCATCTGACACCACCAAACCTGCTTTGACTCAGACAATTCAAACACGGTGTGCAAAGATAAATGCAAGACATTTCTCTTTACAAATTCTGATAACTTCCTAACGACACGGTATGGTGTGTAAGAAATGAATGTAAATCTAATTCTAATTATTGAATGAAAAGATTATAGACAAAGAAACTTGTGGGCACACAACATATCATGAATATAACACCATGTATTATTTGTGTGAAGGTATGAAGTACATGACTTCAAATACAAAACAGCTGAAATAAAGTAGGTTAAATGGAAGAAGAGCAATAATCTCAAAAGCCAATGATTTTAAGTTTCACAAAGAAGTGTTTCCAAGTTTTCTTCTTCAAAGGGACAAAATATGTGTTAAACTACTGAAACAACTTCCAAAAACAATTCAACTCATCTGTTATACCAACTGAGGGGCAAAACTGTTTTGATACAGTACAGTACTAATAAAGGTTAAACAAAACTAAAAACCTTTGAAGAACAACTCAAGCAGTTCAATGTTAATACTGTTGCTCTTCTGCTGTGAAATAATAGTACAGCCTCATTTTTCAAAGAATATTGTTATGTAGTCTAAGTTACTTTGAAGAAATTAAATTTGTATGGACACAAAAATGTAGTCCGAAGTTACTATGAAAAAATTAAAATTGTATGGACACAAAATTGTAGTCTAAAGGTACTTTGAAAAAATGAAAATTGTATGGACACAAAAATGTAGTCTGAGGTTACTCTGAAAAAATGAAAATTGTATGGACACAAAAATTACAATTTCAACTCAAGTACAACATTAACCTAACCTTTAAAAAAAAAAGAAAAACAAAAGCAAATACTTGCAAGAACAAATTACAATAATTAGGATAAAAAATGACAACAATCACAAACATATATTAGAAAAAACTTGAATGAAATTTAGATAACTAAGAAAACTTCCAGGACTCGGCAGAAATGAATGATGAATATGTACACCACAATGCCACAGTGAGCTCCTGACAATGTTAAAAAGTATAAACTATTGGAATTTTTTGATACTATGCAAAAAAAAAATATACATTGAGATACAAAAAAGACAACCATTACACAATGAGAAAAAATCACAAAAAGGAGGCAAACAAACAAGTCACTGTAAAAAAATATAAGGTAATAAAATAAATAGCAATTGGACACAGCACTCTCACTAAATGTCATGCTTTGTAAATCATGAACCATATACAGGATCTATAAAACTTAAAACTCAAGACAGACTCTACAAAGGGTAGATCAAAGTTTGAGCACTCAAGAATCCAACCACCCATGTGATATTACAACCTAAACATCAACACAAACAACCACTGTATCTAAACTCCACAACTATAACAGGAGAAAATGACAACACTACAGGACAAGTACCACACCCACACACACACACACACACACACAAGACTGATCAATTAAATGGGGGACCTACTCAACTAAAAAAACACTTTCAACAGCGTAGTACTAAGAAGTACCCACAAACAAAACAAAAAAAACGGGGGATCTTAATCCTAAAATGAAAGACATAGAAAAACCAACCAGGTATACAATACCTGTGAGAATGTTGTGGAAGGCAGTTTCAACATTGGTAGAATCTAATGCTGACGTCTCAATAAACGAAAGTCCCTCCTTTTCGGCAAAGGCTTTAGCTTCTTCAGTTGGTACCGACCGCAGGTGACGCAAGTCAGATTTGTTACCTTTAAAAGTCAAAATTTTTAAATGGTTAGGAGGCATCAATCGGATACTAAATACTTTTAAAACCCTAAGATTATAGGAGATACAGTGTACCAACAGAATTACTCTTAAACTGTTTTACAAACATTGCAGCAACAACTGAAGCTCACACAGCTAATACTTCCAGGGGCCCCTTACAATCAATGGCGACAACCACTAAAATCACAGATGACAAAGCGGACGAGCTTGCTCTTCTATTCAATACCCTTACTCCAACTTGAAGTGATGGAATAGTAAAACGACATACTGACTACAGTAAGCCTCAGCTGGCATACTTAGGACAGAATTCTTGCTTTGTCTTGACCCTGTTCTTTTGCAGCATCCACCTGGTCAAAGCTACAATGCTTTCTGCATCTTGGAATGTCTTTTTCTTTCCTTAGGTTTCTTACTGGAGTGATCCACAGAATAAGGTGAATGTTGGGCAAGATTAAATTTTAGAAGGTCGTCAGCTAGGTGAAAAGAGACCAGAGGGAACAAAGAGTAAAAGCAAGCATATGAAGCTACGAATCTAATGAACATTTCAAAGAACTGAGTACAGTATACTACACTTTTCAAGACAGTAGCCCCAATGGGAAACGAAATGAATTTTGGAAGCCCCATTAAGCTGAAGGCTGATTAGAAAACAGGTCACTAGCACTACCTACAATTCCAGCTTTTCATTCAACACAGCAATACAGTACTGCACTAAAACAAACCACAGCTGCAAAAAATACAGTACGCTACCTGAATGAAATGGAAAGGCGATTAATGTACACTGCAGCATTCAAATCAAGCTTTCGCTTCTACACCACCAAGCTAATTAATAAACTGTATATCCTGTACACTACAGCAGTCAAAACAATTGAATTGGGTAAATACTGTACTCTTACTCCTTCTGGAAAAGGAATGAGGATGTTGTACAAATTCAAGCAAAGATGCGATGCATTAATGAAGCAATTCTTGACTTTTAAAATTCAACTTACATTTTAATCCATTTATTAATTTAATTTATTTTTCCTTTCCTAATAACTCATTACTACTTTCTGTATTTCCTATTACCTTCTTACCTTCCGTTACTTCTCAAATGAACACCATATTCTTTGGAGGATTGAATTTCAAGTCAATGGCCCCTTACGTCTTATTCCACATGAATAGGGTTTGTCTTTTGACTAATAATAATAATAATAATAATAATAATGAATGACAGTAGCACTGTAGTGACACACTCACTCACCTACAAGCATGATGACAATATTTTGATCGGCATGGTCCCTAAGTTCTTTAAGCCACCGTTCTACATTTGTGTATGTTAGCAACTTTGCTATATCATACACTAGCAGTGCCCCAACTGCTCCCCTGTAGTAGGCTGAAGTGATGGCTCGATATCGCTCCTGTCCTGCTGTGTCCCAGATCTGGGCTTTTATGGTTTTGCCATCCACCTGAAATCAAGATGAAACTAGTAATATGGATGTTCTGTTTGTGGTGGTGCTTTACGGCAACAGTCAATAGCTAGACTGATTTCATAGGATTTAAATATAAGACGAGTACAGGACAATATTACTACAAATGCGGTAGACATTTTGGCTGGAACATTTCAACGAATGGTGTCAGTAAACGTTCACCAACCTTAAATTATTTATGTACATTAAAATACATTTGATTTACCCATTAATACAAATAAGTTTCAAACAAAGTAAGACATTTTTAGCATAAAATTCTTTGGAATGGTTCTTTGTCACCCCTATTCCGTTAAAGATTTTCATAAATTCATGACTGTCTTTCATTAGCTGCTTGCCAAGGGTACGTCTAAAATCACACTTTCTTATTCCCAGTGCCTAAGTACTTAATAAGACTCCAAGCATTATGCTTTCAAAATTTTAATAAGACTCCCAAGCATTATGCTTTCAAAATTTTCTGTACATGTAAGTACCCTCGTGAGCAAAGTATCTACAAAACATTAAGCTACCTGATGACCTTATTAGAAACTAGAACTGCATAGAAATCATATAAAATCTCAAGAATATATATAAATATTCATATATATTATTAACAGAGTAAATATATACAAACACACTTTTCATGGTTAAAAAGAACATTTGCTACACAGATCAAAGATTCTGGCTGACTTCAAATTTGTTTCACAAGACGCCAACATTAGAACAAGTTAGCAACCAAAAGCTGCCGCCATACCCATGACCACAATTATGTCACTTTCTGATAACATGAGAAAAATGAATCTGTTACAGTACAGTACTTCTGATAACAAACTCAAGTTTTCTGGTATCAGCAAAATGTACATCATCTTTTCTTTTAGCTCAAATCTAATAAAATTTGCTCCTTTTAATTACAAAATGATTCTTGTCCCCAGCTGGAATTTTTACTTTTCATAACATAATTAACAGAACGTTTCTCTTCATCTTTTCAATACACTTTCATTAACATCCTTTTTTACATTTTAAATTTAGATTCAAATGTCCATCTTCACAACTCAGTGTCAAATGCCCCACTTTACCCTTTAAATTCACTTCCAACCATCCCTTTTACCATTTAAGTTCAGTTTCAAATGTACCACTTTACCCCTTAGAATTCAATTTCCAATGCTTCTCTTTAGCCTTTCAATTCAGTGTCAACTCTCTAGAGTTTCAAATCTCTCACTTTACCCTTTCAATTCAGTTTCAAACATCCCTCATTAATGCTTAGAATGTTTCAATTAATTATGATTATATACTATAAATCTTTAATACTCAACTTCAAGGGAACTCAAAATTATACAATGAAGTGTCAAGACCTCATTAACACAAATAGTCTAGCCAAACCACTTACTAAGAATTCTTAATTCTCACAGCGCTGGCTTGAAGGGTTTGTTCTTTACGAGATATACATCATCCTTACAAATACTACAAATTCAGAGTAAAAATTATGAAACTTGTCGCACAAAAGACAGAGGAATAATACGTCTGACCTAACACTATAGGAACTGACAAAATGCTAAAAATGAGCTACATCAAAAAACAACTCGGCTTAGATTATTCCTAAACTGTACATAAAAGAAACTTTTACATGACTACTAAATTAGTACGCTCTAAAATTTGCAATCTGAAGCACCCACAAGAAATCTGGGCAACTGACATTCCAAAATTCGTCTCGCTTCATTCGTAATAGAAAATATCATTCCTAAAGTAGCGTTCCCTAAATTTATGAACACTAGGCTCATGAGACCCATTATTTTCAAGAGGTTACACTCGACGGTCATCACAAGAGTCTTTAATCATCCTCTAAGTATCACTCATCCACTTAGAAATAAATGACCAAGTCTCCACCTGTCTAAGTGGACAATTCATCTGAAGAGTGATCTACTTAAGCTAAAGAGTGATACATTGCTTTTGAAATTGTGCACCAAACTATTAGATGTAAAGTGGTCTCAATGGTTAAAACAGGTTGCATAAACGTTCTGAGATTCTAAAGGAGACCTGAAAATAAACCTAGAATGTGTACATTTTCAAGTTTCAAAACCAGCTGAAGACCTGTGAGAGATATTACTCCAGGTGTTCATTCCAGGTAGCAGACTTTCATGCACAATACTGAGATGTTGAAAGTTTCCTTTTACAATGTTGCCACCCTTCTGAGGACAATTCATTGTTCTTAAATTCAGAAAGCAACTGAAACTAAAGTGATAAGCAAGTATTTCACAACAAACAAATGTGCTAAAGGCAGCAAAAAATTTTATGCAACATTTTTATGTGTAGCATTCGAACGATGATTCCTGCAACATAAACATTAATGCTCTAATTAAGACTGAAAGAGGTTGGCAAGGCTGACAGGACTGAAACCTTCCCAAACACTCAGAAGAAAAACATTCTCCCCAGCCAGTCATAAACGTCAAAAGACTGACGAATGTAATACACTTCTTAAAGGCTACCACCTACACAGCCTCTGTTGCTCAAAACTTTGAGGGTCTAGAAGTGATTCTCTGACACTCTCACGGAAAGGAATTAACCCACAATTAATGGAACAAACAAGCAATCAGGACAGCATAGGTCACCTGGGCCAAATGTAACAAGCATAAATTGTCAACTTCCTTAAAGCTACAGTACGGGAAGAAGGACTCCACCTTTTCACCTCCTCCTTATGCATCACTGCTGCCATCAACCAGCCCACACCAGTGACTACTTAAAGCAGGCAGCCTTGTCTTCCCTTGTACTCGACTTTCAAGGAATTAAGTTTTTATTCTGGTGTCACGATCATACTGTTCAGATGATCTTTCGTTTTTTTTTTGAACTTCAATAATATAACAAAATATACTATACAATACATTATCAGTAACATAACTTGGCTACCGATTTCTTGATCCACAGAAAATGTGTGTTTTACAACAAAATATTTTCACACATCTGGGAAAGAGCTATATATATACTGTGATTTAGATCTGGGGTCCTTACTACAGTAATGATGGTATTACTAGACAAAGTATATAAGCAAAACATTTCAATATAGTAAAATGCATTCATGATGTTCATTAACAAGATTCAATCACACAAAACCACTCTTCCAATATCTCTTCAGTTAAACTGGATCCAGTACATGGTAAATATTTTGTATAAAAATAAAATCTGAATATACCGTAAATATTCTTTATAAAAACCTAACAACTATGTTCGATTCTATTAGAAGACATTAATTTAATAATACTTAGCATGAAAGAAATAAAACCTAAAACCTGTTTCATATTGACCGTGGCTTCATTGAGATACTGACGATGTCAACTAACATCATCCTATTCCAAACTGCTGATATTCCAATGCCTTCAATGTCAATCATTTTTGGCTAACTTCTTTAAATTGACCCAGTACCCATCTTTGTGACATGAAAGAAATAAATTTACAGAGATTAATCAAATAAAGTGTGATGTCCATAGCAGTCCAGGTATGACTTGCCTTAGTTGATTTTACCTACTATTACATCAATAGAAAGTGCAGCATCATCAACTTTGCAATGATCAACAGTTTACAGATTTTATATTTGAACTTAACATATATTAAATTCAGAGAGAGAGAGAGAGAGAGAGAGAGAGAGAGAGAGAGAGAGAGAGAGAGAGAGAGAGAGAGAGAGAGAGAGTCGCATCCAACGTATTCATAAAATACAAAATGTGTCAGTCCAGTGTCAATGACTAAGTGTGTGTGGTGTATATTGGCAGCCTCTTCAAACAGCCCCATGTTAGTCAGGGTATGTGGGTACCAATAAAGGCACCTAATCTAGACAGGGTACAAGGAAGAATCCTACAAACATTCATTTAAAACATACATATACAATAAGAATGATTGCAAGTTGCAAGCACAGGGATTTTTTGATAACGTAAAGCTGAAAGAAATAAAACTTTAATATGATAAAACTTTGCACAACTTCAGAATTTAACCTATCATCATAACAATGAAATAACATTATGAGCTACTGCCAGCTTAAATAATAACTTTTAGGGCGTTTCAGTGCTTTCAAATAAAGAAAAAAGTTATTTTGCTTAGTACCTGACCTTCTATTGGAAAACAGGTTCTTTTACACAGCTTTAACTCCTATTTTTATGGCGGCCTACTTTCCCGGCTTATGGCTCGTTTGCGCTCATGGGCGCTTACTTCCAGCAAACTGCCAGGCTTAATTTTCTCTTTACGATAGGGGTCAAGAAAGAGAACCCGGGAAGCTGTGACGACGTGCATCGTAACGTGTACCTGCGAGGCCTCTTTGCATTTAATTTGCTTTGTTGTTGTATAGCGTGCTGAACTACAGGTGTGCATTTTGATGTTGTAATGTTTTGATTAGACCTAAGTGCGATTAGACAAGTTCCATGATTTGGGGATGCATAAATTTGTCCATAAGTTTGAAAGGTGGGTCAGTGAATGCTGTTAGGCAGTGGAGGGCCCACCTGCTTATCCTTGCTTGGTAATTTATACAGATAATATAGCAGATATGACAAGAAATAACTTAAACCAGTATCACTGTCTTCAGTACTGAATGTTGTAGTTGCCATCAAGTATTACTAATCAATTTTTTTCTCAGTTGCTTCAGGGATGAAATTTTACTTGTACAAAGCAAGAATGGTTTAGCTTATTAAACAAAAAATGCTCTCTTTGTCCAACTTCTAACAGCTATGCACTCTTATGAGTAAGTTTTTGTATTTTGCGCGAATGCTCATTTTACAACAAAATAAGATTCATATAATTACATCACTAACAATTCAAAGCATTACAGATCTTTGAACCTTAGTGTATATATATATAAAATCCTCTTAATTTTCATCTAGATTGATACAAAGTACCGCACAGTTTGAGACATGACAAACCTTTTTTCTGGCTACAACACAATAATATCTCATTCTATTACACAAGAGTGGAAATAGTATAACTGGCATCAACTTCCAATGAGTGAGGATACTACCCTATTAAGGAAGCATTTTTTCTCCCCTATTAAGTGAGGATTTCCTCTCTATGGGTATTATAAACCCCACTAAGTCCTTTCCTGAATTGACAGTGTATTATCATCCTACGATCATAGCGTCACGTCAGGAAGCTTACAGGGGTAGGGGTACTCAATGAAGGGAAGGATCCTGACTACAATATAATCATGCAACTTTAGAAGTGTTTTGTTTGTTTTGCACCAAAACCAACTGAAGTAACAGTTATTGAAAGTTATGCTCAGTACTTTGTTTTTCCATTTCATTAAAATATATGAGTGCTGTTTATGAATATCAACAAGCAATGAAATTTTTCATCAATACCACAAATATGAACAAATAATTTCCTCTTTTTAGTCATTTTCATCCTCTTGAAGACATACTTAACAACTGTACTACTACCTCACCACTTGGCCTAATACTAAGACCATATTGTTTGATATCAATTGCTCCTCAAGACTAGTGGCCCAGGCAAACCTATCTGGACTTTGGACTTGAATTCTGTAGCTTGTGAATGACTTGAAAAAACCTCAACCTCCCAAATTCATCACAAAATTGGTATATAAAAAAAGATCATTCAAAACATCCTACAGTACTTCTACAATGCCACTCAAATATGTAAGGAGTTGTTAGGCATTTAAAACTATCAAAGCTGCATTTTTTATGTCTGTATATTAGCAGGTATCTTAATAATAAGGAAACTTAATAAAATGAAATTGGTAAGTGTGTGTGTTAGGCTGATTTCTCAAAATGAATACCAGTCATGAGAAATCAGCAGCATGAGACAACATGGTTATCACATAATGAACCAAAATACTAAGTTTCATTAATTTCTATTCATTTGCTCTTGAGATGGATGGTTAAGACACAAATACTTTCAAAAAGAGGTGAAACCATAACCTCCAAATTAGCTGTCCCAAAAACAACTTAGTTTGGGACTTGTATACAAGTTAAATCAACAATCAGTCAATATTTCAACACGTAACATGTGCAAGAACTATCTGCTAACAGGACCCAAAAATAGACTAGGTAGACAGTAACTAAATACATAAGGCTGGCAGTTGAACGCAGAACCAAACAAGGTCGATATATCTTCTGAGGATCTGTTGCAAGAACCAAATGGTCAATGGTTTGCGTTAGGTAGGGTTACATTATGGTGGCCATTTGAGCCACATCTCAGACCCACAAAGAAAAGCCATTCAACAAGCAATTTCAGCTAAACCTTGGACACATGCTGCTGTACAGAGAACGGGAATCTCAACGTTTCTAAGAGTAGAGCAACACAAGTTGTAAAGAAACCCAAATATTCTAAATCTTTGATAGACACTACCTGGAAAAAAAAAAGTCCATTTGATTAAGCATTCAACTAATGCTCTGAAGTAATCTGAACTTACAAATACCAAACAGAAGACACAAAATGGGACATTGCAACATACCTCTATGCTTCTGGTGGCAAACTCAACACCAATCGTTGATTTCGATTCTAGGTTGAATTCATTTCTTGTGAAACGTGAGAGTAGGTTACTCTTGCCAACACCTGAATCTCCAATTAGCACAACTGAAAAAAGAAAAATACAAGTTATGATTTGAGAACATAAACATCTAATGCATGTGTAGTACCCTCCCACCTTATTTTAAAAGGCACCTGTTTATTTAATTTCCTCCAACTATGTTGATTTATACTGTTTACCTGGCCTCATAGTGACTGGCTGCCAGTTGTACCTGGCTCCTACAATCAGCTGTTGCTAATGTAAGTCATTTAGAACCATAGTTTTCTAGAGCCTCAAGACAGCCAACAATTTTATTTTCAATTCTGGGCCCTACATTTGATTGTTCTTTGGCATTTAGCAGACATAAACCTCTCCTTCATTAATGCAACTTCAAATTACTGTATTTAATTTTTATGAAGTTTTTAACCCATTCAGAGCTTTGCTAAATTTGTAAGCATCCTAGCTTGAAGTGACATCCAAGATCTTTGGTGGCTTTAAAAAAAAAAATCATAAATCAGTTGGTGCTAAAGTTTTCCCATGCTCTATCAGCAGTGCTGTTATTACTTTTCTTCACCAATTGAAAATATCATCACAATTATTACCTTTTTTGAAAAAAAACAAACTATTCCCTATCACAATACCAAGCTACTGAACCATTATTTTCAATATGACTAGGACATCACCTGCAATGATTAAACTTAAGGTGTCAAGGAAACAAAAATAAATGAGGAAATAAAAAGAAAGTTAACTGCACAAACAATATATGCTAGAACAATTCACCAGTCTACTGCTTGTCACCAACAGTCAACAGCTCTGTAAGCCACTGACACTAACAGGATGTTTCAATAATGCTAATCTCTGGACTATGTCAAAATCCTTTCCCTTATCATTCACTACCAGTGTAGCTGATTACCAACTCGAATTCTGCATAAGCCTGTCACCAGTCAACACCACTCAATTACACTTGCCAATTAAACAAAATTTTTCAGGATAATATCAATTCATTATATTTCACAATGATCATCACTATCTACTAAAACACGATAAATATCATGTTCCCTACACATCTGCAAAATATGGTAATATCTATAGATTTATAAATATAAAATGCCAATCTTTTAAAACTTCTCTCGCACACTTCCAGCCAGTCAACACATGAGGGAGAGGAATTATGACATATCTCCCTTTACTTTCCCTTTAAATTCCTGGCTAGGTTCCTGATTCCAATCAGCAGATAGTAGGTTTCCCCCAGACTGTGTCAAAACCCACCGAGGGCAAAATTAAAGCTAATATTTCATTCCTTAGAGAGCTGAATTAAAGCTAATATCTCATTCCCCTCCGACTAGTCTGAAAACTAGAAGGTACTAAAAATGTCATTTCTCATCTTTTGCTTTGCTCTTTTGCCTTGTGGCAGATAAACTTCAATGTCACTTTGCACTCTCTTTTTTCTCATTCAAGTTTGAATTCCTTGACACTGCACTGAAGGATAATAAAAATGTGTCAGTGTAAGGTTATATTATTGTATTTTATGAAATACTTTATACTATAATCTACCCAATAATGTCATGATGAAATTTTAGAAATTATAATTATAATTTGGAAGGGCTACATGACTTTTCCTAGGTCCCCCAACAGAATAGCTGAAACTTATTATCAGATAATTACCCTAACCTCATTTACCAATGACGCAGAAATCGTGTTCATCACACCTATAAAATGTGACATTCAACTAAGAACCTTACTGTTTGGTGTAGGATCTGAACCATAACATAAGAAAGTAAATGAGTATTATCTGCTTAACAGAAATTTTCTTTACTTTGAGGCAAGCATCAAGGGCAAATCCCACTGTCAATGGTGGACTGGATAAAGATGTGAGGCAAGTACCATCATCTGACTCACCAGGCTAATCCTCTCCTTGAGTGAGGCTATCCCATGACGATACTATTTTATTCATGGGAGGGATTAGCAAGGACACTGAAGGCCAGACAGAGAGAATGCTCCTTTTATACACGTAAGCAACCAACACAAAACCGATACTGGTTCGTGCACTGTACATGCACGACAGACAAAGGGCTATTAACGAGAGGTACAGTACTGAACATTCAAACAGTGAAGTAACATTCACTGATGGAAATCTGCGTTGGAAATGACACACTTTGCTTGAAAAGAACCCTCTCTCACTGACCTGTGGGGACATCACACTACCTAGTACCTCATAGATATTACATTTGATACTTTTCCTGTAGTTATGTGAAAGCCTTCATTTGATGACATTAATTCCATACAATGACTTAATAGTCTGACTAACTTTTCAGATTATGTATCAAACTACTGCACTGTAACAGTTATGTAACATACAGGATGTTCTCGATTCAAAATCAAGACTGCTTATAGGAAGTGTACACCAACAAAATGTCATTGGTGGTGTACTACACTAACAGTGGGGAAAAAAAAAAAAAAAAAAAAAAAAAAAAAAAAAGTAACCCCAATTTTGTGTTCAAAATTAGACACCACCTTTTGTTACTTGACCCCATTTTTCTGTAGATAAGGCTCTTTTAGCTAAATTGCTGCAATACAACAGATATCAGCTCAGCAAGTACTAGGAGTCATTTTTTAATACTTTATGTATAGTGTTTACATATTAATTTTACTTTAACCTGATAGCTAAAACATATTTGTATTCTTGAAGATTTTAGTACAACAAAACACTTCTATTTCAGAAAGATATTTAGGAATAATTCTAGTTACTTCCATGAGTCTATCAAGAGTTCCTCTGCTGGCCAACTGATTGTTAATCATGTCGCTCACATTCTCTTTTTTCTTAAATAGGTTTATTAACATTCTATCTCATAGAAGTTTGCTATGCAGTTTAAAGATCTAGTCTTCTCCATATGATTAAGTGCATTACCATAAATAGCAAAATGACAATCAATTACTATATTTAAACATCAAGTAAAATAACTACCATACTACATCCATAGTCTTACATTTTAAAACATTCATCCCTTCAAATGTAAACATTCAGAAATACTGAATAGCTATAACAAAACAATACGTAACAGTCTTCCCTATACACATTCACCAAGAAATGTTTGCTAGGAACACACAGAGCGTCCATGAATAACTTTACGAGGTTTCTGGATATTACCAGTGTGAGGACCAAGAGAGGTTAGTAATATATTCTAGAAGAAAACAGCCTCTCATCACAGGTTTTGTAACCACATGCCCGGGGTCTGTTTAAAATGCAAATGAAAAGTCAACATTCCCTCATATCAATGCCTTTTATGTTCAATTTAATAATACATGAGGTAAAAATACAGAATCTAGTATACATTACAATGTATATGGTAAAACTAATAAGAGTAAGTTATACATAATCTTTAATGTTTGTAATTACAAACTTCAGTATCAACAAAAACTTTTAAATTACTTGTGGAAGATAAAACGTGGATGAATATGTCTGCACTGTGCAAACTATTCTACACCAGTAAAACTATCCTTTAATGAGAATTTAAAAAAAAAAAAATTTCTTCTGTTAAAATGCAAAATCTACAAAAGATCTGGGGCTGTAAAATATAAATCACAGTCAACCTTTTCCATTTAGTATATCTCAGCCAAACACACCCCATTTGCTCCCTCCAAGGACACATTCCTATCTGAAGGGTAATCTTGTTCCTTTTTTAGGTGGATACGGTATCAACAGAGCAGAGCCAGGTAAAAAAATGATAATGTACAGGACAGCATTATGCAGAACGAGTACTCTCCGCTTGACCAGAGGAAAGTGTCAAATCATCCCCATGAGCAACCGTACCCATGATATGTAACCTGCCTGGTGTTTTCTTCTGATGTCTCAGCCAAAGATGTGCCACTTCTCTTTTCTACTTTCTCAAGCAAATCCTGCTAAAAAATAACCCCTTTCACACGTAGAAAGACCCAAACTACACTTAGTACCCAATACTTCCCAAAATTCTAAATAGGATAGCCACACAGAGCTATAACTCAACATTCAACTACGAATACTGATATAGCTCTCAAATCTCTGCTCTGAATACAAATAACCAACACAAACAATGCCTACCAATTCTGACATTTTATTCACTAGAAAATTGAAGAGCGATTTCCAATGAAAGTAACTTCAGTACAGCATTAGTTTAAGGATGTACACGGGGTGACAAAAACCACATTCCATGACACAAGAATATAAAACTTACAAAACTTAATAGTTGTGACCTCCCACAAATTTGAAACTATGAAAAATGGGCTTTGGTTAAGCATACCTCACGATTCACTGATTCTAATTAAAACAATCCCACTCACTGACTTCACCTGAATAATCTTGAACTGAATGGAACTGCACCCATGAACACATAGTTCAAAAGGTGATCAATAACAAAAACTATTAAAGGTGAACTGCAGCAATGATACTGAAATTATGTACCATAATGAATCTGGTTGGAAAGATGAACTCTGAAGTAAAATACAACCTAATTTATTCAATGTCACCTGCAGAATTAAAAAGATGTGCAAATCTGGAGAAATGCATGATCAAGCTACGTCATCTATGGTATTAAAAAACTGCTGCATCACATCTGAATGAGTCATGCAGAATACATTTAAGTGACGTACCTGACAGATTACAGCAAAAGACGTAACCTAAATACTTTGCTTCATAATATGCTGGGAGCTTATCTCGGCCTACCTTATATTAATGTCTGGGTCTAAGCTGAGAAAGTACGTGAAGTTCTTACCAAAATATAATTAACTTTATAAAACAGAAATAAGTCATAAAGTTTAAACTAGAATTTAGGCTAGATACAAATCACTGTGGAATGACAGTATACCTAAGGATTAAGTTTAGGTGGGCCTCAGTTGACTTTGGTTGTCTGCCTTACTCTTTGAATAGTGTAAGCCTAAATTAATATTTGAAGATTTCTGTCATGAAAATCACTTAATACCAGTATCCCAACAGGCGATCCGAATGTCAGAAGTTAATTAAAGGGTATCGGCCTGCGATTTTGGTGATATTGGCTCAAATTCGTGAAAATTAGTTATCGTCATATTTCCACAGATCTGGGTCCCGCCATTGCCACACGTAAGATAATATCGATATTAAACGGTTTAAAGGCCAATTTAAAGGCCACACCCAAGTAGAGAATTAAATCTGGTTAGGGGTGGTTTTACTTATTTCATTTTGCATTCATTCTTCAGGTATTTCTATTTCTTTTCATTGGTATTCTTTCTCGTATGCCGCTAATATGTTTTCCTGATAGAGATGGCAACGCTTCCCAGGACTGAATAACGCGAGCCAGTTGTCCCAGATTTGATGTAATCGTGTATTTGTTATTTTCAATCCATTGCAACACTTCCTCGGACTTTTGGACGTCAATTGTGTATTATATATATTACCAACATGCCAGAAAAGAAGTTTAGTAACCGAAGGGAAGCAAGCTCTCAAATATCAAAACTTATCTTGAAGCTAAAAGTATAGACAGCTAATGTTATGGCTTCTCACAAGTTGCCACCAACTACGTGTGCTGAGGAGATGCCAAGTACTTCCTATTACGGCCTATTATTCCCTTGCAAAATATTATATCAAGATGATGATGATGATGGCACTAAAATCTGATGATGAGGAGAGGGAGGAGGAAGAGAATGAGCATTTTCGAGATGTAATTGCTGTCCCTTAGATATTGAAGCTGCTGGTGCTCGCATTGTGGCAAAGATCACTAGACAGGGAATTCATATACTATAAAGTATTTGTTGGTGAAGGGGATTCGACAGCATATCATGCAGTTTGAATGAGGGCACTGGTCCTATGGCACTTATATCCAGTGCTCAAGGAAGAATGCATAAACCACATTCGGAAGAGGATTGTCTTTCATCTTATGGCCTTGAAAAGATACACAATATGTTTCAAATATGTAACAACAACAAACAAAGTTATGTTTAGGAGTGAGCTTGGAGGACTCAATAAATTGAGTGATAGCACGGTCATAAAGATTGGAACATGATATCAGCTATGCAGCAAGTTCATTGCTGCCTATTATGAAAAATGACACCTGAAAGGCCTTCAGATGAAAGAGAAGACCAGTATGTCTGCTATGCATTCAAGAAAGCAAAGAACATCAAAAGGAGGATATGGAGGGGCTCATTAGCCTCCTAAAACCTGGCAGCACAAGAGTCGAGTGGCATTCTATGATTATCCCCAAAAATAATATATGATAAACTATTTTCTTTAAGTGATGTGTTTTTTTAGAGGGAATAATATTCTCTTATAAAAGAGAGGGGAACAAGTGCCATGTAGGCTTTTCCAAGAAACTTTATATGCTTCTAAAAGCAAAATAAATGGTTAGTTTAACTGCATTTTTCTCAAAACTTACTTTTTCTACATTCAAATTCAAAAACTCCCGATGAATGGATTTTAAAAATCTAAAAAGCAATTTGAACAAAGATAGTGAAGAACACATCAAATTTATTTTTCTTTTTTTCTAAAAAATTTTTTTACCAAGATTTAATATATAATTTTATGGTATTTTTTATTGCACTTTTTAAAATATTTTTTAAAATAGCATACATCACATATTAGATTTTTGAGTTTGCGTTTTATTTGATAGAACTAAACTTTCTGCTATTACTTTTGTTTTTAAATTGAATGATAAATAATGAAGGAGATGTACTTTAAAAAAACACAAAAAATGTTATGTTTAAAAGAAAAATATAAAAAAAGTTTTCATCCAATTCACCTGAAATTTTGTATGCATCTTCGGTCAAACTAGAGGTAACACCTGTACACCGAACACAAAATTAATCCCTGACCCCCCGATACCCTTAAAATCCTAATAAATAAACTATACAAGAACTTTAGCCAGCCCATAGTAACAAATATACCTAACCATACCTGGCATCACTATTACTTCCACTGCAACTGGAAGTCACAAATACACTGATGACCTATTTGATGCAGAAATTACAGTGTTTTGGTTACAGTACAATACAGTAAACCAATTTCTTCCCAGAACAGAATTTCATAGCACCAGTGGTTGAATGATAATCATTTCAATGTTTTTCCAGTTAGACTATGTGGAGCTTGTTGTTAAGTGCCTTATTTTCTGGAAATTGTCTAGCTATCGGCACCCCTTGCGAGATTTCTGTCACCTCTTGCTTTTTCATGGAATCTATTATTCCATGTCATATAACAGCCTAATTCCTTAAAAACTTCATGACTTCTCAAAAATACCAAAACCTTCAGACTCCTCCCAGTTTTCAAAAGTTGATATAGATGTACAATACATCATTGACGAAAACCCCTTCATGTTTAGCCTAGATAGTACTTAGGTCAGGTACTGGCACACAGGGTGCATGAACTTACTCAAAGTCACAAAGAAGCTACACCCACATATTTATAATTCCAGCATGGTACAGACTCAATAGTGAAACAGCCTTCTACCTTCAAAACTTGGGATATGGAGTATGTTAACTGTATGTAATGAGATAGGAGTCCAGAAGAAGGCTCCTAGCTAGTTACGGCCTGGTGTCCTTGGGTGGCTTAGGTGAGGATGCCTGGTGTTTTATAACCTTATAGGTGGCATGTAGGCTGAGTAATTCACATCATCACTGACAATTTCATTTTTTATAACTGACCATATAGAACCCAGCATCCTAGGTTCATGTAGGCTGCCTCCCTGTAATTCACATCATTACACTGACCAGCTGGGATTCAGCACCCTAGGTTAGGTTAGGATGTACCCTGGGTAAATGTAAAGGAGACGGCTGCACAGATATATCGTTTTTTCATATATCAGCTATACAATTCAGAAAATGGTGTATGTGATGCAATGCAGGAGAGATAATTTCAGAAGTCTACTGAGATAACCAGAAATTCACTATACATTGTCTGTATTTTACTTCATTCCCAAGAGGATGGTACTAAATATGGCGGCCTTTGGAACTTCCGCCATGTTTAGTACCAGCCACTCAGGGACTGACGTAAAACATTAACAAGACAGTGGCTTTCTTATTATCTCAGTAATTTTCTCAGATCTCACTTGTAATGCATTATATACCCCTTTGTCTCTGTTGTTTAGCCAAAAAATTATATTAATGTACGATACCTCCTTATGGCCCTCTCCTTCACATTTACCTGTATCCTGTAATGGAGAATCGACAGGAAACGGTCACACCAACCTAGCCAAGGGCGCTACTCAAGCGTCTTACCAAGCGGTCTTCACCCACATCACTGTTGTGGTGTAAAATGTGTGATTAGCAGATGACAGTGCATCAAATTTAATACGGGGAAAAGTACTGTTAAAATAAAAAGGGCAACATACGTTAAGTTACAATTTCCATATACAGACCACCAACAGCACAGCAAGTAGACATTTACGACAGAAATCGACAAAAACATGTTGAGAGATTTTGTTATAACACCCCTGGTCCATTTTAAATTTTCCTGATCTTGCTATAACCAATCCACTAATTAGATGACTTACTAGCCTAACCTTATGATAAAACTGGCCTCCTAAAATGTGCCAAATTACGGCAGACCTTACCAGCATAAGTACCCTGTTAACTAGGCTACCTACCAAACACTCGTCTACCATATCATCCATAAACTAATCTTGCTAAATAGTTTAACCTTGGATTTGTTACTTTAGGCGGCTACTTACTACTACTTATTCATCCCATTTACTAAAATGTAACAAGGAAACGTACTTTGTCTTCTGAATGACGAAGGCAGTGCCCGATTAGGTATGACATTTTTATGCTAACGGGTTCATCTCTTTTTCATGAACGGATTAGATTAGGTCTGGATAAGGGTTTAAAGCTACCATCGTATACCTACGAAGTTTAATAGCCTCTGTAGCCTAAGATTATGTTTTTTTACCTTTCCTGTTGCAAACAAATCTAGAACTTTAGTGTTTAGGTATCAAAGTATTTTCTATAAAGAACATAAATATGGATCCAGCTCTTAACTAGATTAACCAGTGTCAAAATGTTATGTGTAGCCTACACATAGGCAATGTATATTTATTAAAATATCAATAATTTATAATTTAACTTACAAAATGTACAACTGCTGAGAGGCCTAAGCCAGCCTAGGGTACATTAAATACACAATACATGCATAGCCTAACTTAGAAGTTTGACCTAGACTTGGCCTGGGGCCTAAAAGACAATATCAAAAGCTTTTTTATGCAATTACATAATTCCCCAAGATATTAAACTGAATTAATCTAACCCATTTCGCAAAGGCTACTCACCGGGAGCCCGTAATTAAACAATTACGAACTTGCTAAAATAACGCGAAATCTACCCTGACTCTGCGACTTTATTAACTTCTAAAATAAGGTTGAAAATTAATATTTGTCTAGAATTAACGTTCGTACAGTGGACTTCCTAATACTAGAGGGGATAAGCCGCCTGACTGGTCGTCTGTAAATTACGCTATGCAAGATTCCTGCATGACGTGTCCGATCAGCTGATTTGTGTCATCTAATGGCGAGTGGGTGGATATCCCTCACTTCAACCTCCAAATTAAGGGCGAAGGACCGGGGGCAACCTTAAATTAACCTTACTTTAAGATGACGGAGAGGACTCACTAACCTTTGAATAAATAATCATATTCATCGTCCCTGTTCCCCATTTTTCACAGGCGAAAATGACCGAAAGTAAACAAAAATTTTTCGGCTCCGGAAATGAAACGGCCACTAATGTTAAAAGAGGGGTTTTATCACAAATTTTCTGTCACCATAAACTTGTTGGAGGTTTGATAAATCATTAACTACTCTTTTCACCGCGACCAGTGCCAAGATGTCCGAAATACAACCGGATAAGAGCGGAGATGTTCCTCACAATCAACTAAGATGGCGAACCGTTACGCCTCTGTGCGCAGCTCAATAGGATACGGGTTTGCGCAGACTGACAATAAACACGACACGTAGGATCCGATTTCGGATCCGATCCCCCATCGCCGCCCCCGTCCTCCCATACGGGATTCGATCGTTGTTTTGGTGCGGCTTCATAAGCGATCGAAGCCCGATTTTCTCAAAATATTTCGTTGATGAGTTAAATGCTGACTAATATCCGGCTCACATGTTGTAATAGTTTGATAAAATAATCTCGTGACGGTGAATAAATAGGTTTTCGTTAATGTGGGGTAATTAAAGACATTTCTTCGAGTCTTTGAAATGTGCGCAATACTATTTACCGTCATGACAAGCGGGTGACATTTGTGCCACGGGAAAAATGAATAATGTCAGATGACAGTTATTTCAGTTGGAGAAGTCTACTTAGCATCAACATAGCAGGATGCACTATGGAGGAATTACTTGACGATTTTATTTCTCAGAAAACAGGAGCAGGAGCCATAGGGCGTACACGAGTTGCCAAAGCGACCAGGATGTCACTTGAGAACTTAGTAATTACTCTCAATGACTTTTGGCTGTGTTGGTGCCAGTGCACATCAGAAGGCAAGTAAGTTAAATAATGTTGCTTTATTTTCCGTTGACATGATTCATTAACTATTTCGCTAATTTATACTTAGCATTTACTTTGTTCTCATATACCAACTATTTTGGCGAGTTTCTTCTTTATATGAGCAATAATAATAAATGTATTATTGTTATATGACAACTTTATTTTTTCATAAACCATGAAAGCAGAGGCATACAAAATTTGGTTCAGAGATTTTTTGTAATAAGTTTGTTCAAGAATGAGTTTTTTAACGTTAAGAATGAATCAGGTATCAGTAACAAATTCAAATTCCTCCTGTTTGCGATTTATACGAAAGAATATGACGCGAACGAAATAATAATAACAATAGACGGATGCTTGAGTACTCCCCCGAAAAAATCATAAAATGGTCGTTATGGTTAGCGCTACAAAACCGTCTCGTGTCGTCATTGTTACAGCAGCCCAGCATTAGATAATATAATGCAACGGATTTTCCTGTTAAGACTTATCTCTCTCTCTCTCTCTCTCTCTCTCTCTCTCTCTCTCTCTCTCTCTCTCTCTCTCTCTCTCTCTCTCTCTCTCTCTCATGCATCCCCAGATGCAGTCACAAATACCTCATTTCTTAGTTAATCCTACGTCGTGATACATTCTCTCTCTCTCTCTCTCTCTCTCTCTCTCTCTCAAGTTTCCAGGATGTTTTTCGCTTTTATAATGTAGTCTTGTGAATTTAAATGTGTGCAAATGCAGGAGTCAGGCTTTGAAATTCTCTTTTTGCTCCCGTTTTCCTTTAAAAAAAAGGCGGTTGAACTCATCTTTTATGGTACGAGTCCCATTTTTTTTTATCCCATTCTTGTCTCCCACAAGCTCTTGTGAAGCCCATACTTGAAATAAACAAAAAAGGATTCGATGGTAAAGTCGTCCAGCTCTCTAGGGATGAGGTTGCAAGTCCCAGCCATATTTTTTAACCCTACTAATGCTGATGCACATTCACAGTCCAGTCAACTAATGGACGATAGGTTGGGATCGAACCACGGACCTTGCAAATACTCTAGCAATAACTTAGACCTAAAATGGATTATATATAAGTGTATCTGCCCCCGGCCAGGACTGGAAAATATACAGGGGTATAATTCCCTTTGGGAGTGAATTATTCCCAGGGTGTAGAGTGTGGGCGTATGTGTGTGGATGCGTGCTTGCGTAGTTACGAAAAAATAGCGCTTATTCCCATCTCAGTATTGCATCTGCAAGCCACATGTTGCGATGCATGAGCGATTGCAACATGACGTCGGTCATTAAACTGGTCATTTTTATGCACTAAAAATGTACTTGGAGTTTAATCATGCCAGGAATAGTAACCAATGACGCTCTTCTGAAGGGGAGGCGGGTGGGGGAGGATATTAAAGCGACTGAAATAGTCACTAAAGCTTTGTAAACGAGTCTGTCAGAGGACTACCTAGGCCTACCTGTCTGTCTGTCTATCTAACTGTCTATTGAGCTAGAAAAAAGAACAAACAACTTATGATTTAGACTGTGTAAAAGACATGGAATATAGTAAATATATATAACGTAATTCTATAGAACAACAACTACGTAATATGCAGAAAATGTGTCGCGTAGACAAGACACTATTTCAGCCTAACTCAGGGCTCAAATTAGGCCTACAGTCACCTCAAAGACAAAAGATTGTTTTTGGTTATTCACGAAAGGATTGGGGTTGAGGTATGGTAAGGAAGGGCGTAAACTGGTAGGAAGTACGCCAAGCAGGAAGCAGGAGTTAAATAGGAAGAGAAAGTCAGGAATAAAGAAGTCATTATTCTTACCTAAAAGGATTCCACTCACCTTTTTCCATTTCACGAAGACCCCAACCAGCGCCATCTATTGAACGGTAAATATAAATAGAAACTGGTACAAATTATAACACCTTTCTCCACGTTACATTCGTTTTGTCTCCCTTTTTATAGTGTTAACATGACGATTTTACAGTTAACTGACGGGAAATGCATAGTTCCTGTAATTTACGAAATGGTGTAACAAGAGAAAGGTAAATGTCACGTGTCAATCTTGTGGCTTGAAAAGAACGGCGCTAATGGTTTTGTAAACAATCTGACTACTGCCTAATCTTGTTTAACGACACCTCAACCATTATTACGGCTAGCAAACATCATTAGCTCGAACTGTAGATTAAAATTAGTGTAAAATATTGAATATGTACGGGTGTAAATAGCGTTTGATTTTAATATATATAAATATAATCTTAAGATAAAACGGAGGTTAAAATGATTATACATAAATCTGAAATTCGTTAGTAACTCCGAATTCTCTGCTCAATATAGTAAGAAGATAACTTCCAGTATGTAAATACCAATTAAACACTTCATATTTTCTTTATTTAATTTGTAAGAAATGTTATCATTTTTCTTTATTCATTTCTTTACTTATTTTGTAAGGAATGCTATAATTTTTGTATTAATCGATTATGTTGAAATAATTAATTGTATTTGTATATTTTTATCTGAAATTTGCAACTTTTTGTAAAACTTAACCTGAATAAGCCTATGTGATTCTTCTAGGCCTAACCTAAGCTAGAGAACTAGTTTTTTGTATTCTCTCTCTCTCTCTCTCTCTCTCTCTCTCTCTCTCTCTCTCTCTCTCTCTCTCTCTCTCTCTCTCTCCTGAAATGCAAAATCCAAAGGAATCGAGAAAGTTCTTAAAAGGTTTTTTTTTTTGGTTTTTGTAAATATCTCATTATAGTCTGCGTGAGTGACGGCTTTTGATATGAATGAGAAATAAGCTTTCGTTGTGGAGGAGGAGGAGATGAGGAGGAGGAGGAGGAAAGAAAGAAGGAGGAGAAGGAAGAACAGTATGAGAGAAAGGAAGAAGGAGAAGGAAGAATAGGATGAGAGAAAGGAAGAAGGAGGAGAAGGAAGAATAGACGAAAAGATGAGACTAGGAAGGAGTGAAATGGAATAGATGGATGAAGAAAAGTGGAGGAAAGAAAGGGGGAGTAAAATACAGGAGCATGTAAAAATATAATACATGTAAAAAAGACTTGTTATTTATTTATTTATTTACTTTATTTATTTATTGATATTTTTATTTATTTATCTGTTTATTTATTTATTCATTTATTTACAAATAATAATAATAATAATAATAATAATAATAATAATAATAATAATAATGAGAGAGATTTAAATGGGGATTTTCTAATATTAAGCAAGAGCCTGTGCAGAAATTAAACTCTTTATTTTTCTCCACCCCAGTTGTAACCCACCAAAGTCATGTCACTACCAAGTACATAATAAAAAAGTATTGCCTTAGAAGATTACTTTGTAGTTTAATCAGTAATTACAAATACTTTGATAAGGATGTGATGTAATTAGTTAGTTTCTTGTTAATTTGATGTTTTGCTTTGTTTGTGGGTAACCCATCCAAAGGCTGACCAGATTCAACAATGTTTTTTATTCTATATATTATTACATTTTTTATCAAAATTTCTAACAATGAAAGACCCGGATTTTCAAATTGTTTGGGAATATGGAGGAAAGAATAGCTGTCCAGAGTTACGTAGGTAGAAGGGAAGATACATGTCAATGTATGTATCATACACTTGCACATATACACGCACACACAAACACAAAGAAAACATAAAAACAGTTGCCTCACTCGTCACCAGACAAACAATTGTCTCTCCTTAAATTAACCCCAGCTGTCGTATCTAAATGACATTTGTTTCTTTGGCGTATCTCAAATTAGCTTTGTTTATGAAAGAACTGAATGATGAGGTCAAACTTGACCTTTTTAATTCAAATTTACATTTTTTTAGTTTTTCAGTTGGTCTATTTTTTTCTGTTTTAATTTTGCGTATTAAAATAACGCCATTTGCGTCTTTTATAACTAGGAAAATAAGGAAGGAATCTGAGTTTCTCCCAAAACCGTATCACATTCACCAACCTTTAGGCCGATTTCGGTCAAAACTTGGTCTAAACCCACTCCATATATCGGCCTAAATCTTTAAAACCGTAAGAAAAATACAAGCCCAATTAATATTCTTTTGAAATATAACACAAAAGCAAAAACAAACATTTAAATAAACAACTCAATACAAAAGAAAATTTCGAGAAACTATAATTCAAAAAGTTCCCATCTGGAAAATGGCGTCAGGAGAAGCAGAAAGCACTATTTTAATTCTTGGCTAATTAAAGCGCAGGGCGGTTTGTTGGTCTAGCTGGGCGTAGTATCCCTTTAAATTAAGATGGGGGTACATGGGGGGAGGGGTAGCGGAAGGGAATAGGGTGTGGGTCTTCCTGTCCTACACTTGCATCGTGTGTAAAATACGCACATACACAGATATGTGTGTAGAGGTGTGTGCATGTATATCAATCCTTTTCCTAAGACTTTTCTAAAATTTTTTCCTTAATTGTCCTTCTCTTATTGAATCGTGTTGTGGGAAAATTTGTTCATGTTGTTCGTTTATTCATTTAACATATTTCAAGAAATAAACATCTAATTCTCGTAGTTATTATTTATTTCAAAACGTTGCGATGATGTCGTCCATGGCTGACTGAATTTGCGTCTAAAATATAATATATTAGATACCTTTAGACATTGCATTTTTTAACTTGCCTTGTATGTGTACTACTATGAGAGAGAGAGAGAGAGAGAGAGAGAGAGAGAGAGAGAGAGAGAGAGAGAGAGAGAGAGAGAGAATGTCGCTAACTTGGAGTATTGTTTTGAAATGCGATTAGCCCTGAGGCACGCATGCACATTGGAGACTCACCTAGACCGATGTATTATGCAAATTTGAACGCAAGGTCGAGCAACCTTTCCAACGTCTTATCATTGCTTACAAGGAGGATTAGTCGGAAATAAAGAAAGATGCACGTTAAAACAAAGAGTCAGCAACAGAATAAAGGAGCGGAAACAAAAGGAACACTTTAAAAAGTCACTTTGCTGCGTCAGCCTTTGCAGGTGCGTCTAGAAGTCATGAGTCATCTCTCCTTATTGACGAGTTGGTCAGTTGCGGAAGACGAATAGTATAACCTTAATGGACGGAAGCTCTTGCTTATTTAGAGGTAAACTATATATATATATATATATATATATATATATATATATATATATATATATATATATATATATATATATATATATAAGTTTGGTCTAGGGAGCCACTCATCGTTATTTCAATAGACAGAATAGGCTGCGACCTGAATATTAATGATTTCATTTCTATTTTCTAGCCATTGAATGGCCTTCATAGCGAAGCTCTTATCCAACTGAACAATGGCTCTTCACTCGGAATCTTAACCGAGTGAGAGTATATAGATTTGAAACCTATCCCAGTCCACTGAAGCAGAAGATAGAAGAAAATTAGGCCTATGTATATTACATTTACGTTTTTCCAAGCACAGACTCTCATTTAGATATTTGTTCGTTGTACAGAAAAAAATTAGGCCTATAGTGACTTCGTTAATCGTTTTTCTAAGCACAGGCTTCACGTTATGTGGTCGTTGTGAATAAAAATTAGGCCTGTATAGTGACTTCATTATTCGTATTTCCAAGCAAAATCTTTCAGTTACATCTTTGTCTGTTGCCTTCAAGCGGCAATACCTGTTCTCCATGACTGCCCCATGAATCAATAAAGTCCTTGGAGAAATTCATGTAGGTCACCTCCACAGGATTGTACTACGATCGATCTAGAACTCCTCCGTCTGGTGCGACTATCGGCTAACTTGAGCTGGTAAAGGGGAGGGGGTGTTTATTTGGCGAGGGGAGGGGGATTGAGGTTCGAAGAAGGTATTGGAGAGGTGGGGTGTTTAGTGGGGGCGGGGTTGGGGTGCTGGAGCCTCAGACGTGACAAGGGAGACTGATGTATAATATATATTTTTTCCCGAAGTTTATTTAAGATTCTCCGGAGACGTCCTGGCTGCATAGGTATTACCGACTGAGTCAAAAATAGAACGTTTTCTTCTCCGGCGTGTTTTTTTATATATATACATATCCCTCAGCCTCCCCGATCTTGTGTTTTGTTTCTGTCTGGTTTTTGGAAAATAGGTACAATTTCCCCTTTTTTGTTTTTGTAATGAATTTAAGAAGAATCTCTCTCTCTCTCTCTCTCTCTCTCTCTCTCTCTCTCTCTCTCTCTCTCTCTCTCTTACGTATACGCGCAAGTACAAACTTTTCTATAGTTGTTTCTTTAGACTCAAAGGTATATATTTCTTGAACTGAATTCAGCAATTTTGCACCGTAGTACAGTTTTTTTAATTACTGCTAAACCTAATACGAATGGGCTGTATTATTTCATAATGAGATCACGTTTTCGTCTTTTACGATAGAGTATTTTCTGTTAGAGTAAATTAAAATAATTTGGCATTGGTTTTAAATGCACATATAAGAATCATCATTGGTTTGTACATTGTACAGTCCAGTTTTCTTAGTGTATTTGCATGTGTGTGTTCTTGTATACTCATGCCTGTATACTACTCCATAAATCTGCATCATCTAGGTCTACTGCACAAGATCCCTTCCCCTAAGAAAGGAAATATTAGATTAGACCGATAAGCCCGCTAATCAAATGAGCGTCTTAATCATGACGTCATCGGACCGATATATCGATTCACGTATGCGTAGGAGTTGTATTTTTTTTTTTTCATTTTCTGGTTATTTCAGGGACATTTATATCTCATTGCCACATTACGTCATCCTCTAAGCGAGAATGAAAGCTGTGTGCGGAAAACTTCCCGGAATTTAGACACTAGATAGACTTAAAGTCTTGTAAGTCTAAAAGGGCGAGTATGTAGATTATAAATACACATGTATGTATGTTTTTCTTGGGTTGCTTGCGTATAAATACGCAATTGTACGTACCCCTATTCGTGTGCGTACAACTTCGTGCTCGTGTGCGTTGTTTACGACTATCGACATTCGTACACGCATTGCGTTTCGTGACAGACCGAAGTTTAAAGAGACTATTATTAATGTATTCGTACTGTAGTCGAGCATTTTGCTTAAACCCCGAGATCAATAGTTGTCAGTTTGTGTGTGTGTTTTTTGTTTTTTGTTTTGTTTTGTTAGAGTACGACTTTGTGTGTATATCTGTATGTTTGTTATTTGTTTATTTATGATTAATAAAAACAACTTATTTCCAAGGTCCGTTGGTGGTGTATCCAACAAAGTTCGTGATGTGCGGAAAATCCGCAGAATTAAAAATGCGATTCAATGCCATTTGCCGCGACTGCCTTCCCAACGCTGGCAATTGTTTTGCCGTAAGGATTTATTTATATATATTTTATATATATTAATAGAACAAATTATGGAGGAAGACTTCGGATTACAAGTCACAAACGAATTAATAAATAAAGGAAAATAAAAGGCAGTATATTTACTGAGACTAATACGAGTAACAGCGTGCATGTAATTCCGTAACAGGTGCCAATTACCGCATATATTTAAATTCGACCAGTTGTTCACTCACTGAACCCTGTCCAGTTGTCGTAATTTCCATCTTTTTCTGTTTTATATTCAACAAAGAACGTTTGCTCTTTAATCTATCATAAAATACATCAGATGCTCGGTGTGCAAAATCGTCGAGGTCACTCTATATAGGTCAAACAGCATTTCAAAGTCGTCTTCGAAACTCGTCTGATTCCAGTGGAACCATCGTCATGAAAACCGGTTTAGGAGAATAAATAGCCTGATGTAGACGTCTGGACTCAACTCACCAACCAACCGAGACGGAAGCTAGTCCATAGGAAAGTCCCGCCTCAAGGCTGAGGAAGGAAGAGAGTGAGGAAGCTCCTCAAGTCCCATAATGCTTTGCACTCTGCTCTGTCAATGCAGACGCGACCTTGTGACTGCATACCTAGGCTGATGTTTCACTTTTATCGATTTTCTTTCCGCGTTTCCTTTATTTTCTTGGAGGGATAAGTTGTTTTCTTTGTGGAATTGTGAAAGGATAATTGATATTATTGGCGATAATTCAATAACTGGTGGTAATTATGGTTTAGATACGTTATCTAGAATATATTCGTATCGTGGCGAACGGTTTTAGGATTCGTCTCGTATCCTTCAAAATACCCACGTACCCGTATTGCTATGTCCGTGAACCATTCCTGACCTACTGTCCACTAGTCTACCCAGTCTCAAAAGGGCACCACCATCTTCCGGTGGGGTCAAGAAAAAAGAAATTAAACGTCTACGGAATAAAGATTAGGAACTTTCCAGAGGTGGTTGATACACCAGAATTTCTGAGAATCTTCTGGGTGTGTCGGGGGTTGGGGTGGTGGTGGGGATGGTGGGCGGTTGGCTCGGGGAGGTAGGGAGAGGGTGGGGAAGGGTGGTGGGGGGGGACCGGCTGGTTTGTTAGAAGGCGAGTGAAACGTCACATAGAGAATTAAAGAGGTCAGCTGACCCTTTTACTTATTTTTATTCTCTTTCGTACTCTTCTGTTATTTTTCTTTGATTCTTGTATTTATTCACTCTTTCGTTTTTCTCTTATTTTTCCTTTGTCTTTTTTATATCTTTATGATTTATTACATTTTTGTTTTTGTTTTCGGGTGACATTCTCTTCTTGTCCAAAATGTCAGTTTATTTTTCTTGTTCATTAACTTTTTCTCTTTCTTGTTTGCTTAATTATACCGTTAATAGTTTTCCATAGTTTATAATGCAAAGGGAATAGAGACAAACAAAAAAAAAATATACACAAAAGGAACACAAAATTAAATATGTAGTTCTAGCGTTATGCTGTAAAGGGTATTAAGTACATGTATATATACACCATCAGTGTCATATTGTTTCATATACATATTAATCTGTTTTAATATGTTTGTCCGAGAAAACGTTACCTGATCACTTCACCTCTTAAAACGTTTTCTCAGATTTCGCAACGTTCAGGTAAAGTTTGTCCTATGGTAACGTTTTCCGCCGCAAACGTTGTTGACTCTGATCTACTTTAGAGAGCAAGTTTCACATCTTCGCCCTCTGAAACGTTTCCTCTTGTCTTCCCTTAAAACGTTATCTCATCACTTACTAAATGGAAACGTTATTTAGTACACTCTCCACTGAACCACTGGTCTCATAAATATTTTATTTTAAACGTTCTTCATCTCTCGTGCAGCGTTGTGAGACTAATTCTCCCACCTTCAGGAGGCGTTATCTTACCTCTTCGTTATTCAGACAGTTATACCTTTCTCTGGAAACGTTTTCTTAGTATATTAACTGAAAACGTTAAACGTTTGCTCTTAGTTTACGACTTGAAATGCCAAACATAGGCCTAGACACTGACCGGGAAGCATTTTCCCGAGATGTAACAGAGTACCGGGACCTTTCCCCGAAAAAAAGCGAGACGCCATATCTTAAAAACTAACCATAGAATTTTCTTGAAAATAATCTCATTATGTTTCACACACCGATATTACTATAAAGGATAATATATTTAGCCTGATCTAACCTACCTAACCTAGGGGCATGACAAAAAACCGGGGCTGGTGCAATACTAGCATATATCTCAGGGATTTGCCACCGGGAAACGTTTGCTTTCAGCCTACTGTTTAAAATGCCACACATAGGCCTACGCAATCCTAGAAAAGTTATCTCATCATTTCACCGGTTAAAACGTTAGCCTGTATTAGTCTACTGGAGACGTTAGCTTAATATATTACCTATGAAACGTTTATTTTCCATTACGGGCCCAAGAAAACGTCCTGTTATCACTTTGACATTTAAAACGTTGTCAGTGCTTTCATAGTTAATGTATGGTCATTTAGAATTCTTTCTGAAAGTTTCTTATTATTAATTATTTAACATTTGAATAAAGTTTTATACTTGAGGATTCATCTCTTATTAATTTATATAAATATAATATTTATACCTATATATATATGTATATATAATTTTTCCATATAAGCTTTTAGAGGTACCACTGAAATTGGACCTTTGCAATCATTTTTCACCATGATAGAACGAAATTAAATACGCATTGAAACCATCTGCTATATTGGTTTGGGATCGTTTGATACGTAACAATAAATAATGCCTCTCTCTCTCTCTCTCTCTCTCTCTCTCTCTCTCTCTCTCTCTCTCTCTCTCTCTCTCTCTCTCTCAACTTAATCTGACAGATACCCGTATCGTACAAAATACAAAATACATAATTACATTGCCCAATGAGTCGGAACATCAAACTCGGTCGTATATTCCTTTGGGATTTTTTTATTTCGATTTAAATTGGATTACAGATATGTAATGCCATTACCTCCTCTGCCGTTTGGCGGTGATTTCATAACAGGAGAGAGAGAGAGAGAGAGAGAGAGAGAGAGAGAGAGAGAGAGAGAGAGAGAGAGAGAGATTGGTCTATTCGCTGAAGTCATGCAAGGTATGCGCCTTCGACACAGGAAACAATCAGTTATTGTCTAAACTCACCTTCACCTTTTAGAGGATGTTTGTTTGTTTGTTTAACATTCAAATAAGTTCTATTTTTTAGAGGGAGGTGTGTAGAATGCATTGTGCTTCTTGTTCCATATTGCAGAAATAGGCCTAGTGTAGTTATAAAGTGTTATATATTTCATAAGTGATTTGTTTCTTTTAGACTTCACAGTGGAAGTAGGCCTAGTGCAGTTATGATCAGTATCATATTTTTCATAATAATTGATTTGTTTTTTAGGCTACATTGTAAAATAGGCTTAGTGTAGTTATAGTGTTATATATTTCATAACTGATTTGTTTCCTAGGCTGCATTGCAGAAATAGGCCTAGTGTAGTTATAAAGTGTTATATATCTCTTAACTGATTTGTTTCATAGGCTACATTGCAGAAATAGGCCTAGTGTAGTTATAAAGTGTTATATATTTCATAACTGATTTGTATTTTAGGCTACATTGTAGAAATAGGCCTAGTGTAGTTGTAAAGTGTCATATATTTCATAATTGATTTGTTTCTTTTAGGCTTCATAGTGGAAATAGGCCTAGTGTAGTTATGAAGTGTTATATATTTCATTACTGATTTGCTTCTTAGGCTACGTAGCAGAAATAGGCCTAATGCAGTTATGAGCACTATTATATATCGCAGTTGATTTGCTTCCTAAGCTACTTATTAGATATAGGCCTAGTTATGATCAGTAGTATATCATATTTCATGATCGATTTTCTTAGGCAATTTGGTTTGATAATCAAGCTACGTATGAGTCTAGGTAACTTGTTTTCGATAACTAAGCCACATAGCAGATGTGGGTCTATGCAGAGTATATAGGAGACATCTTAGCTATATACTACAAGGGGAAGGTCTTCGAAATTGGCACTGTAAAATATAAATAAATACGTAAAACGTAGTTGTATCACGTAAATTAAGTAAAGCGTAGTACTAATATGCCGTACCTTAACTACGTTTCAAAAGAGGACACAAATAGTTTGGGACGGTTGCCCAAAACAGTGTTGACCTTCATTACAAATTGATGTTTCTCTTTTCTGATACTCTTAAGTTTTCACGTGATCTCTCTCTCTCTCTCTCTCTCTCTCTTTCTCTCTCTCTCTCTCTCTCTCTCTCTCTCTCTTTGCGGCTACCCTCCTTCACCCGACCCACACCCATTCCTTGCACAATGGATCTTCATTCCAATATGCAAACGACTTGCACCATTTGACCCCTCTACCCCACCCTCTCTCTCTCTCTCTCTCTCTCTCTCTCTCTCTCTCTCTCCGTCATCATTGATTGGTGAATGTAATACCACCTCACGGAATGCCTTCAATAGTGAATTAGACGCAAAGGAATTTTATCCTATTTATAACCCACATCTCAAGACACCGAATTGCGTCTGTCATTTGTTTGTTTGATTTCGAGGAGAAACATAAGGAATGCGCGCGAAATCTCCACCTCTCCCCCCCCAAAAAACCCTTTCCCCTCCCCACCCATACCCTTTAGCCTACTGGCGTGACAGATTCCTCGGTTATATATGACGAGACGACAAGGACCCGCATTCAGAAAAAGGAGGGTCAGAGCTCAGCCGTTTATAAGATATTTGTCGTATATTATTATCATTATTCTCGGAATATATTCTGGGCAGCAACTGGCGGCGGCGGCGGCGGATTCCTTGTGAGACAGTCACACAGACAGACAGACGTACCCATGTGACGTCAGTTACTTGATTTAGCCCTTTTCTATTGTGTGTGATGTCATCTGTGACGTTTGAGTCTCTGTCTCTTCTGAACCTGATAGAATATAGATTTTTAGTCTTAGCATAGTGTAGATGTATGTTTTTGTAGGTTATACGCGCACGTATGTGCTGTACGCATACATATATTAATGTAGGTCTAGCTACGCTTTGGGGCTCCTTGCGCACAACTTTGTTGAGAGTCAGTTCCTTGTTCAGTAGTCATATTGGTCAACGTAATTCAGCCAGTAAACAATAAAATTAACAGATAAACACAAGGTGTAGGTAATATAAACGTGAACAAAATTTAATAAGCAAATGGTCATGAAATATGTCACTACTCTTGATAAAATAATACAGAAAAGCTCAAATAAACTGGAACTAATGCGACTGCCACGCTTCCATTTTCAAAAGGTGAAACTAAACGTCATGAAACTGTTGCGCTTTTCAATCCAAGGCTATATTGTCCTTGCCCTCCTAACCCCTTCCCCATCCCTTACCCCCTCCCCCAAATACTACTCAATTTTCGCCTGCCATTATAGTTATTATGGCCATCGTCCCAAGACACTCTCTCTTGCACCCCCGCCGCGAAAAGTGACGTCACAATACCCTCTCCCGCCAACTCTCGGCACCCGAGTAACTTGCAAAATGCGCAAATGTTGTTATTTTTTTTTTTTGTTATTTGTGATTTGATTACAGAGACTTATTTGGTTAAGGCAAATAATTGCTCTGAGAGTTATTTGTTAGCTCTGGCTTTCAATGTTGGCGGAGTAAACTTAACTTCGGAGATGAAGATAAACTTGACTACTTTTTCAGATACCTTGGGAAGACGCTGTTTTTATTTAGGCGATAATGTTATTTAAATCTTTGGTATAAGAGGGCTATTATGTACGTGAGGATTACTTACGTACATACATACACGTATGTACATACATACATACATACATACATACATACATACATACATACATACATACATACACAAGCACGGATGCAAAAACCAAAATAAAAAGAGTTTACCATTACTAGTATCTTGGTGTGTGGAGGAAGATGTAGTACTAACATATATTCCTCTCTCTCTCTCTCTCTCTCTCTCTCTCTCTCTCTCTCTGTGTGTGTGTGTGTGTGTGTGTGTGTGTGTGTGTGTGAGTTTGTGGCATATCGTGACCACTTAATCGCCAACGAGACTCTAAGAACTGGGCAAAGACAGTCCAGCCACTTAATGCATGCTACGCTGACCCAAATATCATCGTACGAATCCGTAAAAAGTGTGTTCGTATAAAGCAAGATTTCGTAATGGGAGAAAGTGGCTGTATATATTTTCTCTTGATTATTTTTGATGGTTGTGATAAAACTGTGGCTCAATTTGGTGTTGTAATATTTTATTTAGGACGTATGAGTTCTTGCACGAGAGAGAGAGAGAGAGAGAGAGAGAGAGAGAGAGAGAGAGAGAGAGAGAGAGAGAGAGAGATACTTGTGGTTTTATAAATTGCAAAACGATAAATATTTGTGGTTTTATCGTATAACTTCAGAGTAAATTAAATAAAAAAAACTTATAGTTTCAAGTTTCGTACTATAAATTGAGAGAGAGAGAGAGAGAGAGAGAGAGAGAGAGAGAGAGAGAGAGAGACTAGAGGTTTTATAAGGTGCAAAGAAGTTATTTGAATCCTTATCCTGTCAGAAAATCAAAAGGATAATGCCATAGTGACTAGCATATGTACCCAAGCTGACCTTTAAAGGTCGAAGATCAAGATCTCCCTCAAGGTCACAATGTTTATATGTAAGTTATTTTGGTATTTTATTAATGGTTTTTTATAGAGTTAATGGTGTTCTAATACTCTTGTGATCCTTTTCCAAGATATTCTGATTCTTTCATAGAATTACTGATCCTTTTCGTAGAGTTACTGATCCTTTTCGCAGTTACTGATCCTTTTCGCAGAGTTACTGATCCTTTTCGTAGTTACTAAACGTTTTTGCAAGAGTTACTGATCTTTTCGGTGAGAGTTACTAATCTTCTTCATAGAGTTACTGATCCTTTCAGAAGAGTTACTGATCATTTTACTATAGTTACTGATCCTTTCAGTAGAGTTACTGATCCTTTCATAAAGTTACTGATCCTTTTCCAAGATATCCTGATCCTTTTAGTAGGGTTACTGATCCTTTCAGTAGAGTTACCAATCCTTTTCGATAGAATTACTGATCCTTTTCATAGAGTTACTGATCGTTTTCATACAGATACTGATCCTTTTCATACAGTTACTGATCCTTCCAGTAGAGTTACTGATCCTTTCCATAAAGTTATTGATCCTTTTCATGTAGTTACTGATCCTTTTCATAGAGTTACTGACCCCTTGTAGAGAATCCCACACCAACCCAGCTCTAAAGAAAATTTAGGTCTATTCCTCAATTGTCAAAATCCGCCCGTATAACCCCAACTATATGTCTCTCCTATTCATTACTGTATGAGGGGAGCTAAGTCTCTCTCTCTCTCTCTCTCTCTCTCTCAGTGAGTATCATTCTTGCTTTACTCCTATGGCTAAGAAGTATATGTTCATATATCGTCTTCAAATTCGTCCAAAACATTTAGATTCTTTCATGAAACAATGTCTTGACTTCGTAGAGAGTTTTTGCGCTTTAAAGACAAAAAACTAAGACAATAACACTTAATAATACTCCCCCACCCTTTACGGTGAAAGCACACTGAAATCTCTGTCAGTTACCAAGACGGGAAAGCGAAGGAAAAAGCGCGTAATAATATATAATAACTACTGACACAGAAGACACCAAGTCTTGTAAGTTCTGTGAACATGAGTCTACTGTTTTTTTTTTTTATTAAAGTTCTCACGTACTTCCTCTCTTTTTCGTGTCTAGTTTTATTTATATTGTGGCCTTTTTATAGTATCTTTTATATTTCCCATGTATTTTGCAAGAGAGTAAAGTCTAATAGAGCATTTTCTTAATACTGACAATTTAATGCTCGGCATATAGGCCTAGAAATAGAACTAGGCCTCAGGGCTTCACCAAGTCAGCTCCGAGCCTGCTAATGAACTCTTTCCTATCTGCCTATCTATCTATCTATCCATCTAATCTATCTACCTATCTATCGCAAACAAAAAAGACTTAAGACTTTACAATAGATTTCCGCAATGCTAAACGCACCCTGTCAAACCAGGTGGGCGTGTGGGCGTATGGGTAACGGGACTTCGAAAATCCTTTCTGTTGCTGAGGAGTGTGGGAGGAATAGGAGGAGAAGGATGTGACCTTTTCTCTTCAGTACACACACACACACATACTCTCTTATTTATTTATATACATGATTGTTTCGTAGTCTTCGAAGGTGCTAAGGTGATAAAGACAGAAGAGAGAGAGAGAGAGAGAGAGAGAGAGAGAGAGAGAGAGAGAGAGAGAGAGACTGGAACGGTTGATATATCTTCTGTTAACAACCCCATTTATCAAGAGCGCAACAATAGCACATGACACTTATTTTTTGTTGCTGTTATTTACAGTATATAATGTAACTGCTACTTATGTTCTTCTTCTTCTTCTTCTTCTTCTTCTGCTTCTTCATCGAGAGAGAGAGAGAGAGAGAGAGAGAGAGAGAGAGAGAGAGAGAGAGAGAGAGGTCCACTTCTACCCTTGAGCGCAGTAAGGAAAGTAGCCTACCACCTACATCGTTAGACCTACGTGGCGCACCGTGAACAATACTAACAATCAAATCACTCCATGGGATTCATCCACGACTCAGGAGTGGAATTATAGGAGTCGATTGATCCACATCACCGACACATGAGTCAGTTCCCAGGTTTCTGAGTCATCCTTCGGATTTGGTGACTGTTAAGGATAAGTTATCTTGCCCTAGACTTACGTAAGTTCGGCTGCACCAAGGCTATCGGAGACCTGTTTTTGGCCCACTCTGAGAGATTGATGTGGAAAATGGTTTGATCTAGTTATTCGGTCTCTCTCTCTCTCTCTCTCTCTCTGTCTCTCTGTCTCTCTCTCTCTCTCTCTGTTTGGTTATTCCGTTTTTATTTAGATACTAAATTGTTTTCTTTGTGCTGTTAGGGAAAGAATGGCTTCCGGGTGTTTTTAAATACACGTCCTGGGTCTCTCTCTCTCTCTCTCTCTCTCTCTCTCTCTCTCTCTCTCTCTCTCTCTCTCTCTCTCTCAATACTAGGTTCAGATTTTATTTGAGTATTGATTTATTTTGTTGTTTTTGTTTTGATTTGCTGTAGAAAGGACTTCTGTGTTTTTCTAGATACGAATGTTAGCCCTCTCTCTCTCTCTCTCTCTCTCTCTCTCTCTCTCTCTCTCTCTCTCTCTCAGATATAAGCAGTATATGATATATATGTGTGTGTGTGTGTGTGTGTGTGTGTGTGAGAGAGAGAGAGAGAGAGAGAGAGAGAGAGAGAGAGAGAGAGAGACTGCACTCGTATTACGATTAAGTCTAGAACCTGGTATGTCATTATATTCCTGTGAGCAGCCCGAAGTTTTCAGATCGTCACGGCAGCGTCCGAGGAATAAAACAATAAGAATATTTGACGGACGTTCCTATTCCACTCTTATCTTTATCTTATCTTGCTATCAGAGACCGATCGCCAATTTATATATACATCGGTGCTGGTACTAATGTCGGTACAGGAAGGGACGGGGAGGGGAGGGGAGGGGAGGGAAGGGGCATTGAACGATGGTTTGACACGCCAGCATTGTTAGATGCAGTTATGGTTGTTGTTGATATTGTTATTATTAAGAGCTGGGCATCTATAGGGTTGTGAAATATATATATAGGCTGTATATAAAACTGTATCTATATAACTACAGGAGTCATCACTCATTACCGGAAAAAACCGGTTCATTTCAACGGAGACGCTGATAACATGAGGTGTAATGACTGTACCCATGGTACTGCCTCTCTCTCTCTCTCTCTCTCTCTCTCTCTCTCTCTCTCTACACTGGTTATTCTGGTATTCGAGGAATGGTAACGCCACGGAAGCATTTGATAGATATGATATTTAATCTCACAACGAATATTACGTAATCACAATCGATGTTGTTTCTTAGTCCTATGTGTTTGTATTTGTTGTTGTCGTTGCAGTTTGGTTGATAGTGTTGTAGTTATAAGGATTATTTTTCATTGGGTATTATTATTATCAAGGTCTAGACCTTTATTATTATTATTATTATTATTATTATTATTATTATTATTATTATTATTATTATTCTTGTGTTGTGGAGTCTTTTTCAATTTTATTATTAAAATCGTATGAATTATTATAGCGAATACATTATCATTATTATTCAGAGAGAGAGAGAGAGAGAGAGAGAGAGAGAGAGAGAGAGAGAGAGAGCAGTAATCATAAAAAATATTCTTATAAATCTACGGCATATGCACAATCATTTTATGCCCCATTATCCAGCTAATCAATTGACTGATTTAAATTCTGCTGGCATAGGCCAACCAGGACCAGTACTTAAAGGTAGCCTTCAAGTTTGTATATATTTTCATGTTTGTAAAATGTTCAGACCCCATTTTGACAACTTTCTTCGTTAGTGACTAAAACAATCAACTTTCTTCGTTAGATACTTTTAAATTCTTTCACCGGTCTTTGCAACATTTAGGTAATCACCAAAGCGTGAGTGAATGGCTCCCATGCTACGTACTGTTCAGCCCATCTGTGCATCTTACTATAAAACCTATTTCTCAGTCAGAACCATTTCATACCAATGTGTATGATATACCATATAATATATAGTTTTAATATGAGATAGTATAATGTATGCACAGTCATTTAAAGCATTTTATTAAACAGAAACAATATTATGGTCCACCTGCTGGGAGCCAATGCATAGGCCTACAGTCACACAATCCACTGTCAGTGACCTTTTGATATGTTGACGTCAGTTTGACGTTAAACTAAATCAATAAAATCTGGCCCGTGTATATTTATGGGAAGTCTTTTCGCAATATATTTAATGAATTTGTCAAATTTTCAAGGATGTTCTTAAGCAGAAGTTTCACAAAAAATATATTGAAGACAAATTTCAAGATTGATTTTTTACGCTCGTTGGCTAACATGAGATTTAATGTTAATATTAGTTCCGCGTTTATAGCATTTTGTTATTATTCATTACATTCATTTCATGAAATTCTACTATAAAGATAAATTTGGGATTTTACATCAATATTTTGGTAAATTTAACAATCATCTGCAGATTACATGTCTGAACTCTGATCTCAAACTTCGTCCAGTTATAAATGGCCCCGTGTATGTACTCTAAAATATAATAATCAAATTGACTTATTCCACACTACTTTAAGCTATGGTACAAATTATAAAGACAATCACGGATTATAGGACAGTGTACCGTTACAAATTACAAGTAACTCGAGAAATTAAGTAACCGGGAGACGGCGAGTTCACGAGAAATCAAACAAAGGAAGCGATAAGCCATTTTGTATTCCACGAATCTTATCAAGCCGCTCGCCGCTGGAAGAGCCATTTTCCTCCGTCCCCTCTTCATTTTGAAAGTGATGCGCCCAAGTTCACATTTCCAATTCCATATCAATAAACGTATTCTGAATGTTCCTCTTTCTTTGTGATGTATCAGTTGGGAGCGTTTCTTGGACCGGCTCGAGAATGCGTCCCTATCGAATCAACACCGCGATCCAAAACATGCCCACGTCGTCTTGCCTCGCTAAACCACGAACTTCCGAAGCGAAAAAACGATGGAAGAGCGTGAATTATTAATATTTTGACGTCGAATAATACTGATGATTAATATTTGCAAAGGGAATAAACACAACACGGTCGTTTTCGTGGCTGAAATCCATTTTTTTAATGTCATTTTTATGAATCGGCCACGACAGTCGCCGAGTTCGGACGCCGTGTTTACATGGTGGCTCTCGTCAACCTCAGTTGAAGGAATAACTTGGGAAAATGTCTTGTAACTATGCGGAGGGCCTCAGCAAATACGAAAATAAAGGAAAATTGGGATTACCCGAAGTGAGTGACTGAAGCTTTTGCCGTTTTTCGCTGTCCATAACGATATGTCTTATTTCAGAGGAATACTAAGCAGGCTCGAGCTCTCCGTTTGTGCCGCTTAGGTCTAAGCCTATGTTGGTTTGGATTTATGTTCCTCGTGCATTGTTTTGTGTGGGATTGATTGTTTTAAGAGTATTGTTGGTAAAAATGGAGATATTTGCAGACCTTTGGGTATTGAAATTGTTTTTTTTTTTTATACCGGGAAGCGTTGGCTAAGGGAGCTTTACCCTAGACCTAGGCTTACCTAGACCGAACTAGGCCTATTTATCCTTTAAACCTTCGAGGGTTTATGCATAAATTGATCGACACAACGACTCATTATTTGTTAATTGGGAAGAATTACAAGCATAGCTGCTGGAAATAGCGTGGGATGTTGCCAAAGGCCTGATAAATTGAAACTAAATCATGTTTTAACTCCTTACTGTAGGTAGGGCGACATAGGCCTAGACCTAGGCTGAGGTCTGGAGAAGAACCTATCAGAGTTTTGGACCTAATGTACTTTTAATTGATTTTCAACTCATGCCCACAACAAAGACATGTCAAGCATCACTTTCAAATATGTAGGCCATCCTTATCCTACAAAATCTTGCATCTAGTACAATGAGGTAGGCCCATACTAGGCCTATGCCCGTCTTACTTGAATGTCTTTTGTCATGCTTGACATTATTCTGTGCTTCCATTTGCCTTCCAAGTTGCATACCCTAACCTAGGTTGGGACTTTGCCGATTCTATTTAAAATGTACCTCTCATGGTTTTGGGGTATGCTTATGGTCAATATACATATATATATATTGTTCTTGAACCCCATCCATTGCTCAGCCCTTCCATGATGTATCAAGATGTAGTGGGAAAAGCAGGGTGCTTTCAAGGCAGAAGAAGACACAGATTTCATTTTTGTGCTTGTGTTGCAGCCAGAAGTAATTCTAGGGGTAGTTTGCATATCCTAGGGACACCCCCGTAGCTCATTAACAATGACTCCAAATGAAAAATTGCATAGAATAAAAACTGTTCAGCGGGCCCGATTCTACCCAAAAAGTAACTTACTTGACCAGTTTGCTTGATTTTCCCGAACTACAAATTAGGACGAAAAGCACAGACTTTTAAGTGCTCTTTATATGTAGAGAAGAAGATGAAAAATGACAAAGTAGGCCTAATTAGCTTTTAAGAAAAATGATGATTCCTGCCGAGAGAAAGACATTCTAGGTATGCAGTCACAACTTTCTGTTCTTGTAGGTTAATTGATGACCTAATTAATGACTGAGCCAGTATTATGGTTGGATGGGCTGGGCGTAGGTTTTGAAATACTGAATTATATCTTTGCCCTGGATGTGATTATTAATCATGAATGTGTGGGGAATAATAAGTAATAGGTGCTGTAAGAATTATAATTGGAATTGCTCTTTAGTGACCCTATCCGTGTATATGCAGGGAATGTAGATGAACATTAATGACAAAAGTATGATTTCCAAACTTCAACCAGCAGCCAATTTCAAGACAGTTTAGGTTGTGTTAATGGCTTTCTGTCTTATTGTTTGGTAAATAGATATCTTAAAGCTTGATGAAGAAGGTTTGTAGTAAATGCTGGCTTGTATGTCAAGAGACATTGATTTTTATTTAGGGGGAGAGTCCATGTAAGAATGTTTGATTACCAGGCAACAAAGTTAATAGAAAAAAATGGCCAAGTTTATCCACATTTGTGAAAAGCCTATCAGTCTACAGGCAGTCCCTGAGTTAATGCTGTCTCGACATAATTTGATCCAGTCTTACAACGCTTTTCAAAAATATTCATCAAAAATTTGTCTCCAACTTCAGGCGAAAATCAGAAGTTGAAGCGACATTAGGCTGGGTACTAGTTTCTGAACTCCCTCATGTTAAAAAGTTAGTGTCGCCTCCTTCCAGTTTGAAAGCCAACCACAGGATTAAAGGTAAAGCTTTCATCCCTTTATTTTTTTCATTTTTATAAATTTTAAAGTTAAGATGCAAGTCTTATCTCAGGAACAGATCTCTGCCTCAACTCGGGGACTGCCTTTATTTGTCTTCGTAAGAGGTTATTGATTCAGACAGAGGAAAAACACTTCCTTGGTAACTGTATCATTTTCACTTACGTTGAAAATACTTTTCCAGAAATTCGATACCCCAGAGGATGTAACTCGGAAGGTGCGGTTATTGGCTGAATGGGTGAAAGATTCAAAACACACAGTTTTTCATACTGGTGCCGGCATCAGCACTTCAGCAGGCATACCAGATTTTAGGTAGGTGTTATTTTGTGTGTTTTTGAATGTGATAATACAGTATTGAGTTATTGTATTCATATTAGTGTTATAAACTGTACTGTAGATATTCGTTAGTTATGTGAGGACTCAACAAAGCCCACTAGCCTCTCGTTAGCTGTTTCCATATATAGTAATCGATTTATGCTACTACTAGCTTAGCTAATCTTGAATGTTGTTCAGTCATTCTCGTTAAGGATCCATGCTACTTCTTTTGTGATCTGATTAATGTACAGTACAGCGCATTGCTTTGTAATAAAAATATGGTATTTTATTTGTAATGGTAAGATAAACAACTCTGATACTTAATACATAAATTGCTTATTTGTCTTGAGGTTGGGGTGTTGAAAATATCTTCCTTTGCAGGGGCCCCAAAGGAGTTTGGACTCTAGAAAAACAAGGATTGAAACCAGAAATTAATATATCATGGGACAACGCACGACCAACACTCACGCACATGGCCATCTTATCTATGGAACGAGCTGGTAAGTTTGCATTTATTTCTTTAGAGGACACGATTGGGCATAGAAATTGTGTTGCAGGAACATCAGCAAGTCGTTTTTATCAAAAGAATCTTGCAGGGCTCTCTTCAGCTAATCGAACCCATTATTGTCTAGACTTTAAAATAAATTTGTTGATGATGACAAACACGGTTTTTATTGCCTTCATGGCATTTGCACGTGCACAAAATTGTTCATCAATAAGTAACAAATGGTGTTAATTTAAACATAAGGGCATGGAATTAGTATTTGGGGATTTTGTAGGAACTGCAGCCAAGTCTGAATTCACTTCATCAATTAATGGGAAAACTTTTTGTTAGAACAGGAAAACTTTTTGTTAGAACATGTTATTTACATTGAATTAATTTTGCTTCATGAAAAATTCACATCAATAGCGCCCCTGCTAATACTTCTCATTAAAGTTTACATTACTGCTCACTTTTAAGTGTAAAATACTTATCACATTGCAATCTTGCAGGTTATGTACAGTATGTAGTCACACAAAATATTGATGGACTCCATTTACGTTCTGGTCTCCAGCGTCAGAAATTAGCCGAACTCCATGGGAATATGTTTGTTGATAAATGCAATTATTGTCAGAGGTAAGTCTGTTAACTTCAGAGTAATTGTCATGTTAGTATCTGAAAGTGTTTGGTTTTTAAATCATCATGAAAAATCACAGGACCTTATCGTTGTTAGACTGTTCTTCAAGTATTTCTGCCGAACTGCATTACTGTATTCTATTGTTCTGCAGTGTTCATAAGTTGAATTGCACATTCATCTCTTCATGGTTGCTTCGTTATTGTTAGTGAAAAGTGACTGGATTGTAGTTACATTACAGTAACATTTTACTCTTGATAATGGTAATTATTTTATCACTTGAATGTAAAAAAGAATGAGTGCATAGTAAAACTGTTGTTTAAGCAGACCACTCAGACACATTTTAGATTCTCTTAGGGCAGACTCAGATTGTTTGTTTATAAATAAAAACTTAAATCAACAAAAGCTAAAATTGGGTAGCTATAGACCAAGAGAAACCAAGAAGAATAGATGAAAAGCAGTGCAGTTTAGATAAACTGTACTTAACACTTCTGAGGATATTTAATACTGCATTTTCAATAGTGTAGTGTTGAAGGCATCATGTTGATGATACCTATGATGAGGGGGTTTATGCAATTGAAGAATGTACCTTTTCTCCTCAGTGTTATTTATGGTTTATGAAGGTAAACAAATGCCCCAGTCTGACTTCAGATTAATTGTTGTTTGGTTCTTATAAGTATTAGCACAGCCATTAAATTTGTTCAACATTGAGCAAAGTATGTACTGTATGATTACTGTAGTATGGAATATTTTCTTTATGTAGATCACTTGGTAGCTTTTATTAATAACACTAACACATAAAAAGCTGCAAAGGTTTAAGAAACTTTGTTCTTTATTGCTTGTCCTTGGTACTCTACTGATTCTATATTGAGACACTTTATGTAGATCCATTTTCTGTTGATTTTTAATAGTTTTAATTTTAATTATTACCAAGTACAGTAATTATTTTAACCTGTGGATTGCCTTTTACACCTTTTCTATTCTTTACAGGCAATTTGTCCGTAGCACGGCAGTAACCACAGTAGGCCAGAAGTCAGAAGGATTAACTTGTCCAGGAAAACGACCAAATGGCAGGTTTTGTCGTGGTAGACTGCATGACACCATTTTAGACTGGGAGGATGCCTTGCCCGATGATGACTTAGATCTTGCTATATCTCATTCATGGTGAGAATGCTGTAATGTCTTTTTGTAAATAATGATAAACTTGGTACAATAATTCTAATTTCTGGCAACTAAACTTTGCTAAAATTTCAGTTTTTGCAATCTGAGAAATTGCTACTGAAGACAAAGCTCACTTGTATGTCCTTTTATAAATAAATTATATGCTGAGCTCAAAGCTTCAAAAATATTTTATTCAGAATATGTAGATTTGATTATCAGTATGAAAAAGGAAGTTAAATGAAACCAGCAAGTCACATTTGTAAATTCTCATATTGTTCAATGAGAAGAAGTATGCAGGCCTGAAGTGACTGCAGTTGTTCTCCTTACAGTGCAGCAGAGTTAAGCATTTGTTTAGGCACGACACTTCAGATAGTCCCCAGTGGCAATCTGCCTGTCGACACGAAGAAGCGTGGCGGAAAGCTCGTTATATGCAACCTCCAGCCCACCAAGCAGGTAAGACGCATCCCAGGTAGGACACATTCCAATAGTGCATTAGTGTTGTATATAAATTTAGGTGAAGTCGATTTCACATCACTGTACGATCAATAAACTCGTCTAGTTGTAATAGTGCATTAAACGGTGAAGTCGTAAGAAACAAAATAAGAAATGACATTTTTTCAAATCACTGTATGTCAGCTGAGGTCAATAAACTCTCTAGTTGTAACATCAGTGCATTAGTATATAAATTTAGGTGAAGTCGTAAGAAACAAAATAAGAAACGACATTTTTTCAAATCACTGTACGTCAGCTGACATAAACTTTAGTTGTAATAGTGCATTAGTATTGCATATATAAATTTAGGTGAAGTCGTAAGAAACAAAATAAGAAATGACATTTTTTCAAATCACTGTACGTCAGCTGAGGTCAATAAACTCGTCTAGTTGTAATAGTGCATTAGTGCGAAGATTTACGCACTGACGTATTTGAGTATTGTATATAAATTTAGGTGAAGTCGTAAGAAACAAAATGCCATTTTTTCAAATCGCAGTCATGAATACTTGTAGAGCTGGACTTAGGACCAGGTAGTAGGTTAGAAATTGATTGATTATGTATTGATATCACTGAGTTGTGACTTATCTTTTGTAGTTGTAACTAAATGCATCTGTAGGATGAAGATTTTAATATACATTAACTTAGTACAGTTAACTTAGTAGCAGTAGTTATAATCATGAATAAGCTGGACTTAGGACCAGGTAGTAGGTTAGAAACTGATTATGTATTGAAGATGTGACTCATCAAAAAATAATGAAGCATAACTAGTTTAGTTATAATTGATAAGCTTCATTGAATCCAATCTTTTAACTTTTTTTTTTTAATAAGCTGAGTGGGACAGATAATTCAAGATGATATTTTTTGTATTAATATTAGAAATATGTTGGAATTAAAATTAATTTAAGAAATTTTAGCCAAAATATGAATTTTTGGAACTGTAACAAATGTTGCTGTTGTGTCAAAAATTTTTAATAAATTTTATTCGATAGCAAAATAAATTTAATGCTGACATAATTAAAAAATTTTTGGCCTTCATTTATAAATAAATAATTGTTGTTACTATATAATTCTTATAGGATAGACACGCTGACCTCATCATTAATGCGTACGTAGATGACGTTATGAAGCAGCTTTTAGAATTCATAGATGTCGAGCCATTACCGTATAATCCGGATGATGACCCAACAAAGATAACGAAGCTGCTGGTGATGAACTACAACAGTACTCGAAATTCGTTGGCAGAAGAAGAGAAAGAAGAAGAAGGTGATGGCAGTGGTGGTAGTTATTTTGAGCCAATTGAGTGGACCATACAAGAGAGTTGGGTCAGAGATAAAGATTTAGCAGATAAGGTAAAAAGTAGGAAAGTCATTAGAAATAAGAGGCCGAACAAAAACGAAGACGATAAAAGTGTGATTGAGAGAAAGAAGATTAAGACCGATATCGACAACAATGCACAACTGGATGATTCAGATAGTCACCTGAACGGCGAAGAAAAGGTCGACATCAAGGACATAAAAGAATCAGTGAAAGAAGAAGAAGTGAATAGCGCAAATGGAGAGTTGAATGGGGTGGAAGACATTAAGGATGAATGCAAAAATGGGGAAACTAGGATTATAGTTTGTGATTTGAAAAGTGCATTGAAGGAGGAATGTCCACCTCTTCTGGAGAAAGTTACGGAAGGAGTGGAGGTGAAAGACGAGAGAGAAAGACTGACAGTGGAAGCTCCAGTTGTCTAGGGTAGGAGTGTCTCATTATGTTGAGCATCACATTGTATTCTGATGTTAGGTCCTGTCATCTTTTTGCAGGTGATAACATATGGGTAGTGCCAACACATTAAGAAAAAAATGCCACATTCCTCTCTCATTTATTCTCATAATTTCTTTATAAATGTCCTCATTTTCATGAATCTCACTTTGCCATGAAGGGACTCCATTACTCATCTGTCATTGTCAGGTTTATTAGTAGTTGTCAGTAAGGACTTGTAGATATTTTATATGTTGTATTTATATCTAGTCTACTTTGAATCTTGCTGAAGTCTTCAATCATCACTGCTGTTTGATACAGGGCAGCTTAGTAGTACAGTACTTAATTTTCTTTTGTTACATAATATGTCTCATTATTTAACTTATTTAGAAGCAAAGTTTACCACAAATCACCAATCAAAGTGAGTAGCAGAAAGTACAGCAACCATAAGTATTTTTTACATAACACCTAACCACATGCATTTATATTAGCCAGAATTTGCTGTGACAAATAATTTGTTACCTCTGGCATTTGGAGCACTGCAGTTAATCCTCAGAGAGTGTTTATGTACTCATTGCTAGAGGTAGAGATAGCTAATTCTCTGGCACTTATTCTCCATGGTATAGGTGTTGCTGCTAAGAACCTTAAGCTTTTTCACTAATGGTTCATGAGGGTTACTTGTTGACTGAAGTTTCAGGGAGAGTTACTTTTCATAGCGGACGAATAGCACCGACATTACGGTACTGTAGATCAGTTACTGAAATAATGTCTGGTCTAATGAAGGCACTCTTCCTAAACATATTGTACTGAAGCATCAAGGGGTACTTATCTGAAGGTTGGTCATTGGTTTCCTGGTGCCTGACTTATGTTACACCAGAGAGTAGGTTTATTACCCAGCATTCTTTCACTCTTTAACAGGGGTACTTTCCTTCACACAAGTGAACTGCTCATATAGCTGGACAGTTCACAGCTGTCCATTATTGCTGTGAAGTAGTTTGACGAGACCACTTAGTTAATTTTCAAGACTCGTACAGAATGCTCAAAGAATTTTATTTTAAAATAAAAGGTGAAAATTGAAGTTGAAGAATCTAGACAGCTATTTAGGAAGAGACCAGGGGGAAGAGAGAAGTGGGAGGCAGCCAATTTTGTATTGTGGTCGTGGAATACAAATGTCTCGAGTATACAAAAGGTACGGAGATTGTCTTTTCTTGCCTGCATTTTAGGTAGGAGAAAAATGTCTGTTTGAAAAGTATATGATTGATTCGGTTTTTAATTGAAGATATATACCCCGTTCCCTGTAAGACACAATTGTTTTGTATCATTTATGGACTGTTACACCCTGTTGTGTTTATTGTATCTTCCGTGTGAGGCACAATTGTTTTGTATTATAGACTTAATACCTGTATATGTTGATAAGGATCTGTTGTCATGTAAATCTTAATTATTGTCTAGGTAAGGTACTTTTTTTAGTTATTCAGTAGTTTACAACGAAGCATATATTAACACAACAATGTACGTGCAATTACAGCTTTCTCATACCATGTATACAGTACTAAGCTTCCAAGGCACAAAAATTACTTTTGGGTAATAGCCATTATTCTAGTTTTCTCATAGTTATTTGTTTTTCTGTTTATTTTTGTACTGGGCTGCTTTCCCTAGTGGGGCCCTAGGGATTGTAGCATTCTGCTTTTCCAACATGGGTTACTGCTTGGCTCCTAATAATATAATAATAATAATGGTGGATACTTAAAGTATATATGTAATTTTAGGAGTGAATTAATTTGCAAATTTGAGGGTGTTTAGGCAAATTTAACATCACCTCATTCACCATCATCAAGGATGTTTCCTCTTAAAACCCTCGCAGTTTGACCATTGTGCTGGACTGACTAAATAATTTATTAGTTGAAATTATGTATGATTATTTTGGAAAAAAAATGTTATGTCCCCATTTAATCCAGTAGCTCTTACTTCCAGACCTTGAAAGTCTAGGTCAGGTCTTTGTTTGTATAATGGTTGATGTGTTTCTTTGAGTAAAATAGCCAATGTGCAGATGGGTGAGCTCGATGCTGAACCTCCATTATGGACTTATTAGCAGTTGCATTGCAGGATAGTATGGTAATAAGAAAGCTTGTGACTGGGAGGCAATATTTTCCAATTCACGAAGGAGGGATCTAATGCATTCAGAGTTGTGGTAGGTCACTTTAATATGTCCATTAAAAAATATGAGATAGCTAAAGCACAAGCAACACATCATCGCGTACCAATCATTACGTTCCAGAGGTAGCTTACTGTGTGTTATAATACGAACGTAAAATCTACCCCTTACCTTTTTTTAATCTCGACTTGCCTCTAGTAATTCAAATCTGATGGCATCTTTTGTATAATTTTTATTCAGCACTGCATATTTTAAGCACTGTGTACCAGTCAGTCACTTGTGGACACTGCCACCAGCCAGTTTCAAGTATTTTAGAATGAGAAAAACTGAAAAGAGACCATCCCTCTTTTTGCACAGACAGTGATTGTGGTTGCTATTGAAAATAAGGGATTTGCTTCTGCCATGTTCATAGTTAAAAGAGTGAAAAAATAGATGTTAGTTGTACCTTGTAAAAGAAAATATTAATTTTATTTTGTTCTAGAATGTTGTGTTGAGTAAGTTTCACACACAGATATTTTGGCAAATTCCATACAGTATTTTTAAAGTATTTTAACGTTTAATGGGTACAAAAGTACATTTGGACAATAGATACCTTTTGTGCGTGCTGGAAATTTTCAATTTGTTATAATTGATGACACAATAACAACACTTAATTGTATCTTGTACAAAAATTTTATTATACAGTATTTTAGATTTAATGTTGTTGTTGTATAGGAACAAATTTTTTAATATGAAGAATTTCTATTTTTAGTACAATATACTTGAGCACAATGATTTTGAAATACTGCTGCTTATTGTAATTCTAAGATGATTTAAAACACAAGTTTCCACTTATTTGTGATGGTTAATACTAACTGTATAGCAGTATTTTGGCAATAAAAGTTAAAAAAAAAATGAATAAAAAAATTCTGTATTTAATATAGTAGCAAAGCACTACGTTACAAGAAATGAAACGATTCAGTCATTTCTTTTTGTGTGTCATAATAATTCCTTTCCCTTAGTTGTATTTGGAATTTATTGATAATCACAGCTATTGTATTTGTTATCGACTGATAAATGTGGAAACTAATCCGGGCGTAAAAGGAATGTTTTTTGAAGATACCTCGTTTTTGTCAGGCAGCCCTTTGTTTCTCACGGGGTGGCAACAAACTAGGTACCTATTTATTTTGTACAGATTTCCTCATCGTTGGTTTTGTAAGCACTAATGCAGTTACCGTGAGTAGAAGTATTTTCTGTCGTGTCATTTTGTGTTGAGTTGAAATAGGTATATTAAGCCATATGTTATGTCTGCCCATGATAGTCCGTATACACAGTAGGTTGTTATTAAAAAATTGTGTAGATATAAAATGATTAAATGTACTTTGTTTTCCTCTATTGTACAGACTTCCACTTCTAATTTATTGGTTTTGGTTACCAAGCAATTTGTTTAAAAAGAGGATTTTTTAAAATTTTAGTAAAATACTCTTAGTGATTTTACAGGATTTGTGTTGGCCACTGTTTTAACACGTTACAATTACGTTAAATTAGTTAATGTATTGTACTCTGTATTCTACAGAATAGGATTAATTGCATAGCTGAAGGAATAATATTCACATTTGGGTATAGTGAATGTTCGAGTACTGTGTTGAATGATTCATTGTACGGTGTATGTGTATACTTGCTGAAATTCCAGCCAGTCTCAGGTTGAGGAATGTGTTCATGAAAATATTTCCAATGGCTTGTGCGCTACGCACGAAGCCACTGTAGCTGTTGTCCATTACTTTGTTGTGATACATTTTGACTGTCTTTTTAGGATACAGCATTGTATATCCATCCTCTTAGCATAAAACAAACCCACCATTAATAATAAAACTGGGAAACAGTAGAATTGTAGGTCTCAGAAGTTCTTTTACCGTTTGTACTTCTTACTGATATATTCCGTCATCTGTGATATATTACAGGACTGAAGTCTCCATGATACTTATCCCCCTTTTTCATTTTTTTTCCTTGCCACACGTAATAGGTCCAGAAGTCCATAATTTCTTGAATGGCCGCTAATCCTAGCGCAGTAAATTTGACCCTATTGGATATTTTAACATGTAATTTAAAAGGTATAGAAATGATACAGTAGGAAAATCATTTGCAGTAGGTGTATTATCATGTGAATAGCCTGTAATATTGAATGATATATAAAATTTCCACAGCTGATTTTGTGATAAGCATCACTGCCAGACAAAATTTAAAAGAACCAAAACCTGAATTGCAACCTAGATATTTGTAATGAAACAGCTTTACAGTAAATAATTAATGTTGAACACTTTATTTATTCCACTTCCAAATTTAGAGTAAGAGTGATGTTAGGTAGAAGTCTCTCCTACCTATGTGATGATGAATGCTTGTGCATTTTGTAAGATGATGTACTTTGCACTTGGTAGCGTCAGGATAATGTGATATAATCCTTTGAGATGGCAAATGTGAAAGTATGCCTGCCACATCTTGACATCCCAACATTAAAAGTGAAATACTGATGCCTCTTGAATGTTTGTCTCTTGTGAGCCTGTGATGGGCAGGCCTGGCTTCTTTGCTATTGGCATCCTGCTAAGTGCATAAGGTCTAGATGACCTTCAAGCAATGAATTGTAATTGCACCTATAGAGATGAAGAATCAACACTACAGGTGGTATTACAATTTCAAACTACGGCCTTGCATACTGAAGATACCAGCCAATCTTGAGGCATAGTTATTGTTGCTAGCTTTGTGCAGAATATGAATACAGCCACTTTAACTCTTGGTTAGGTGCACCATTTCAGTTTATGCAGAAACAGTGGTTTGTACAGTAGTTGTGTATGAATGCTGCTTATAAAATTTATAAAAAATACACAATAGATCATTAGAGATCTATGCATCTTAAGTGGCAGTTCACAAAAACCATGAACTTGAGCATTTTTACACGCAAAGTTGTAAAGCTTAAAGATTAACCTTTCACTCTTGAAAATTTCTCTGGGTACTATAGTAAATAATTCAAGTGACATCTAACAAAATTGTAAACTCTGTTCTGTCATTTGTGCAGATAGACTTTGATGCACATTTTCTATAACAAAATTACTCTTGCACAGAATTATGTTATTAACATGATTTATCATGTCTATATGAAAGGTTTACCTCTACAGAAAATGCTAACAAAAAATGTCAGTGGTCAACTATCCAAAAGGGGTTTATAAAAGATTAAGAATCAAGATAAGTTACTGGTTAATGTTCCCTGCACCCAATAACCTTGTGTAACAACTATGAAGTATGTATTGCAAAAAAACGATGACTTGTGCATCTTGTGACACAATGAAATAAAATTGCTAATTACTTTTACTAGATTAAAATATACATTTTTAATGATGGGTAAGAAAATAATGCTACAACACAGGCTCTACATGGCAAGATCATTATATAATATGCCCCACTTTAAGTGTGCAAATAAAGTGAACTCCGAACGTGCAAAAACTACATTTATATTACGACTGTGTGTTAAATTCTAAGAGCACTATAAAAAATAACATTGCCTTTGGACTGTGTTAAAAAAACTAAGAAAACTATATAAAAATAAAATATTGTTTCATACACAATATGAAAGACTGATATTTATACATACAGCAGTAGTACTTCAAAAGTGAGCTTGTGAAATTCCTTAGGATAATCGTGAGATTATTTTGGCTGCCTTTCAGCCTGAGCAATGTGGTCATGGATGTTGTTTAAGGCTGTTCTTATGACATCCTCAGTTATGATTAAACTGTCACTGTCTGTTTCCTTAATTCTTTCTTCTGGAGGGTTAAAGGCTTCTGAAATGAGGAAAATATTCTATTAATGACTGATTGTTGTTTGTTTACATGAAGAGCAACAGAGCTTTTAAATTCAGACTAATGCAAACTGCATTAGTCATTTCTTGATAACCAGCCTAAGCCATGACAAGACAAGGTATAGTTTTATATTATCTGATTTACTTCTTTGAAAAATTTCCAGTACACAACTGAATATGTCAGTGTAAGATTCACAATATCTGCATGCATCTTTTAGCCATCAAGAATTTTTTCACACTTGAAACTGCAAGAATATGTTTTGTATCTATAACATACAAATCATCATTTTATTAATATTTTAAATAAGTCATCCCAAGCTATTTTTTCCTTCCTCTCCTCAAGTCTTGTCCTACCTAACTCCCCTTGCTTTATTTTTGTTGTGTTCTAAATCTTCATCACTCGCCACCAAATTCTTCAAGTCGAGTGATGGGACTAGTCTAATTAAACTAGTCTACCTTCATAATTAAAGTTTTTACATCTGACTTTCCTCTTTATGTGTTAAGACGTGGAACAAGTCGTCTACTCTCTTGCATTGTGCAAATTCTGTCTGAATTCCCACCTGGGTCTGATCTATGATTTTCTGGCCATTTTTGCCAGCCTTTGGTAATCCTACTTCCATAACTATTTATCTTTATGATAATAAAAATCAACAGTGATTCTATGTCTCATTTCAAACTCTAACTAAAGAAGTCTTCAAATTCGATGCCTAAAGCTCAGTAATTTATGCTCATGCAGTGAGAACTGAGTACAGGCAAGCTAGGTATCTATGGTGAGCAGAGGACTTTTGGCTGTAAAATTGTTTATGAAGTGCTACCTTTAACTCATAGTCTTAATTACTAAGCTGTTGATACAAATGAATTATTAAATTGCTGGGAACTATTAATTTTATACTTACACAAAAATCTGTAATGGTTTATATTATTGTAAGGAAATTAAAAATGTAAAGCTCTCAAAAAACTAAACTGTACTTCTAAAAATCACAGTAACTTTGTCTATGTACTGGTTAAGCAAACAGGCCCTATGTAAAACACCAACTGCTGCCCTTGAATCCATAGCAAATTATACCATCTTAATACCTAATACTCCAAAATATTCCGTCCACAATGGCATTTAAAAGTTTAACAGATCTTCATCATTACCTGTTAATGTTTTCAATTCCTTTAGTGGGACAGTCTTCAGAAGGCCTAACTTCTGTTGCATGATCACTCCTACGTGGTGGCTTTTGTTCGTATGGCCTGAAGGAATGTATGCCATAACATTTTCTTTCTCCACTTTGCCCTTACTTTCTGTTAATTTTGTTCGAAGTTTGAAGGAAAGCGTTGGTTCGGCGTAGCTCTGCCCTGATACTGGAATGGTTGGTTTGAATGGCGCTGGTGCTCTCAAGGTTCCTTCCTTAGATAGACCTTGTTTTGAACTCAAAGCTTTATTGGCTTTATGGATTGGTCTTCCTGTATGCTTCAGGTGGTCCGGCTTACGCTCATGTCTATTTGGTGACTCTTCCCGGGTGAACTTTGTGACAGGGGAGGTATCCAAGATATGTTTCCTATATTATTAAATGTATCCTCCTGAGAATGTACTCTTCTTAAAATTTCCCTGGATGAACCCCTAGAACCATCTACAATGTCACGAGCACTTCCTCTTCCTGACCCATGTTGAAGTTCACTGAAGCTACTGCTTCGCTTTCTACGCATATGTCTTGTGGAGGGATCAGTGCAACTAGAAAGCCTGTCTTCCTCACTAACGTTGGGCCGTTCTTTTCTCCTAATCTTATTTCCCTGGGAATGTTTTGACAGAGATCCTTCAGGTGTTCGGCCTCCATTTTTCTTAGCGTTTGTTTTATGCCTCAGGCTTCTGGAACCCTGGAAATGATCTAGTATTTAAAAAGATATAAATATAGTATTACAAGGACTAACTGTTATATCAGTTATTGTAATTAAAACCTGATGCAATTGTAAAAGTATTCAAAAGAAAATATACAACAGAAGAACTGCAATCTAAATTAGTTCCACAAAAAATCACAAGAATATTTACGAAAAATTTCAAAAGAATTACACACAATAAAGCAAAATATTGGCTGTGAAAGCACTTCTGAACTTTATGAAAAATGTAATACATGCATGAGACAAAATTTTAAACTTAGGGCATTATCAGAAAAGAAATTATTAGAAAATGCACATATGCAAGTCAACATTATTTTCCCTCTATTATTTTCTGCTAATCAACAGTAATTTCATCAGGGAAGGTATGAGGTGATGGAGGAAATCAGCATTTTCTTTTATGTAAAATAGCTAAGAGTTGGGGTGTTAGAGGCTCAAAAGTACATCAAAATGGTTCGGAAAAAAGCAATTGGACATCTGGCAGGATGGCAGCGGGTGGGAAAACCCACAAAATCATATGGATAGGGTCCAGATAAGGACTTGGAACACACAAGATTTCAGGCAGAAAGTGTGCAAGACAGAATAGTGGAGAAACTAATTAGATGTCTAACTTTCTAAAAGGAAGATCTGGTGATAAAGGAAAATAAGTTGAACGACTTACAGATACTATATATAAAATACCAAACACAATGACAGAAAAACAATCTCCCATTAGAAAACGAGTTTACTGCAAGTTACAGAAGGAACAGTGACATAAGCTCCGAAAATGCAACAATTATCAACTCAAATCTTACTATAAGCAAGAACTGGATAATAAATGCTGACCATTACTACAAACCCTTGCATCCTAATCTGGCTCAACATTCCAGCAGATGAAAAGTCATTTCCACATATGAGAACTACATCTTGTTAATAACTGTTTGTCAAGTGACAACAAACTTAGGATAAGTTATCATCAACAGTCAACAAAGTTTTGCAAAAGATTTCCTCTTTGCAAATTAGGCTTGAAATCCTTCCCCACTATCCTCTATAGTGCATACTTTTTGCCTGGATTCTTATCTACATCTATCTGCACCTACAACTATACCCTCTCCCCATGATTCTCTGGCCTTTCCCCCAAGTGTTCAGCCTTATCCACTATTTTCCGGGCTAACTCACCCCTTCCCATCACATGTCCAAACCATCTGAGTCTATTTTCCAGCCTCTCTACACAGTCTTTTTGCAATTTCCCCCCCACATAAAAGAAACATACCCATATATAGCAGTGATGTACATAAGAGAAAAGGTAAACTTTATTACTTATAATCATAACTTTCAAGTTCTATTTTTCTATACAATCCCTAATCAAAATTCATCAATTTATACCATAATGTAAATGTATTTAATAGCTTTCATTATGTCACTTGTGCTTCTCTTCCTTGTCTTAAACCTCTCTGTGATAAAAATCAAAAGAAGAATAACTAGAAAACACTAGAAAAATTTCATACTCACACTTGAAAGTCTACTTGATCTTCGACTTATCAGCACACTAGTGTTCTTTCTTTTTGTATTTGTTCTGCTTTCATAACCTGTAAAAAATAAGTAATACTGTACAGAAACCATAAAATTGAGGCACTTCATAATTACATGTAAAGAACCCAGTTTTTCAAATGAATGTTAAACTCAACCCCTGCCAATCATGGGTTCAGCATTCATTGGTTTTATTGTAAATTCTGAAGTCAGTCTTCAAAACTGATGATGTGTACAATACATTAAAATCACCACCTAAAAACCATATGCCAAGCCATACATTAGCTCGTTTATTTCACCACAACTTTACTTGCTCTTATTTTTTCATGTACATTAAGACCTCTATACTTAGTGAAGAGTTACTTGCCTACATTAACATAAAAATTACTTAAAAAAGTGGATTATAATTGACGGGGTTACATTAAGAGGTTTAACTGATGTATCTATGATATTTGTATCATACTATACAAATATACTATACATCAGTATAGTATGATATTTGTATCTGTCATTTTCATCTACCAATCAGCACCCTTAAGATATGTCCCTTCAAGAACTGAAAAATCTGAAACCTTAATCAAAATGTAGCTACATATCTCTAAACCCAATGCCATCTCAGTGGTATTACAATACACAATACTTCTATTAGATAAATAGTTACCCGGGCACAAACTGGTAGTGGAAGTCTGCGCATCGACAAACTGTGGTTGCGTCTCCTTTTCTCTGCGATGACTTTCGTTTGCTTCCACCCTTTCCTTGAGTTTAGCCAATACTTCTTCAACTTGCTCTAAAGCACTGTTCAGACCTGAAAGTTCTCAAGATGCTTATGAATCATTCTCACTGTACAATGTCTAAAAGTCTTAGGGCTTTTATATGCATACAAATACTTTTGTGTATTGTATATCAGCTGTTACATTATAAGGCAGATGAAACTATACTGTATCCATGTATTACATAACATACTTCAAATATACCAGATCAATAAACTGTACCACTTCTGTTGGGCTGAAAAATCTTCCTTGACATTTCATCAGTTGATGACAATCTGTAGTCACTGTAATTGCTGACACAGACCTCTGTGGTAGATTATGAACAAAATACTACAAGTACATCTGGAAATAGAAATAAAAATTAATATGAAGCTAAAAAACACCAGATATAAAGTAATATAAAACTAAAATCATAAGGCCCTTCTAAACAATCAAGATTTAGCATATTACTAACAGAAAGTGAAACTCTGAGTTTCAAAAAAATAGTTTTTTTTTGGAAATGTGGGCAGGTTAACCAACTTCTTGGAAGTTTAGATCAAATACCTGAAAATGTCCTACCTTCTTGGAAGGTAGGACGTTTTTAAGCATTTGATTTAAAGTTCCGAGACACTACAACAAAGATGGAGCCCTGCAATCAGTGACAAGGACCATTCCAGCTGTTAGGACACTGATATATGCCAAATACTATTCAGTGGTTTAAAGTGCTTGCATCTTTCATTTTTAGAGTGCTACTTATTTTTTGGTGTTCCCATCATGGCAATGATTAGGTAATACTTGCCAAGGGAGGCTCCAATGCATTTAAGGGAAGTCTTACTACTTTGTTGCACTGTAAACAAGTTTGGATATTCAGCTGAAGGAACACGATATTCTCCGCAACATAAGCAACTGGTCACTTTGGTACAAACCTTATGGTCACCTTAAATTTAGTTCAACAACAAAAGCCCATACTTATCACACTAATATTGCAGTAAACTGGCCAAACTCTGCCACATTTCAATTTGAACCAGCCGAAATACACTTTTTAGAAGGTCATTTTGATGTGTTTAATTAGCCTAGTGATTACACACATGAACCATGTATTTCTTTGGCATCTCACCTCGTCTTTTGTGACCTAACTGTTGATGCAAGTGACATTTTATGGTTAGGGGCAACTGTTTGACCTAGCGCAGCCTGGCTCTAGTTAACAAGTCAGGTTTTCTTACTACAAACTGTGGCCTGACTGATTTCACATTTTCGTGAGAAATCTGTTTGTTTTAAATGTATTTGTGTTAATACCGGTTCTCACTAGCCTAAAGAAATATACAAAATGTTGTTTATTGATTTTGATGTGCATTAAGCTATTATCGGAGGTTCTGACCTTTGAAATTTCGTCGGAAATTGATGGTTTTCAGATAACACTTGCCTGTATTTTTCATGGAGTTAGCTCGATAAACGCGTTAAATTCTTGGGAAGAAATTGAAGGTTTGAAAAATTCCTGTTAAATTCACATCAAAATCAGTCAGAAAAATTGAAGCATTTTATTTGTCATGTTTTATTTTTCATGAGTCTTTTTGCCTTTACTGCAATAACGAGAAAATTAGTATTTATGACAAATAACTCCTTAAGATTTACTGGAGTCCAATTTTCGTGTTACTGAAAAAAAAAACGGTCATTGTTCGCAACCAGCCTACGGTAGGAAACTGACATCGAGAAATGTCAGTACATTAGGTTAGGATTTGTCCCTAAACTATTGACTTAATTTTTCAATATAGCCTAAGTGATTACAAATTCACATAAACCAATATATTTCTTTGGCATCTCACATCATGTCTTTATTCTAGCAGTTTTCAAATAACATAAATGTTGATGCTATTCACATTTATGTTTTTAGCTTTCAACTGTTTGACAGCGCAGCCTGGCTCTAGTTAACATCATTCTGGTTTTCATAATGCAAACTTAAGTTTCTGACTGATTTCACATTTTCGTCAACAAATCTGTTTGTTTTAAATGTATTTTGTATTAATACCCGTTCTCCTAATGTAGCCTGCCCCTGTCATAAAACAGTGAATACAAAATGTTGTAGATTATTACGAAACGTTAATTTAATAATGCATTAAGCTACATTATGGCAGGTCCTCTAAGCTTAGACAACATATTTGTTGGACAATTTACGCTTCTTAAGAAACTCTTCTTAATTTTCCCTTCAATATAACACTTGCCTGATATTTTTCTGCCACTTGATCGATATAACGCGTTAAATAAGTCTTGGGAAGAAGTCCTGATACGTTTGACATTTGAAATTCCTGTTTCATTCCATTCCAGGTCTCGTGTTGACAGGAGCTGTTCTCTACACTCTACAGTAATTGAAGTAATGTGTAATCTTGCTTTTCGTGTTTTATTTCCTTTTCATGAGGCTTTTGCTTTATAAATGCGAGATAACGAGAAAATTAGTATTTAGAAATGACGGAAATAACTAGTTTGACTAAAGATTTATTAAGAGATTTCCAATTTTCGTGTTACATGAAAAAAAAAACGGTCACGTTCGCAACAATTTTCTACGAGAAAATATTCAAACTGACATCGAGAAATGTCAGTAATTACTGTACACGCCTTTGAGAAATTATAAATTAAAAGTGAAGCATTTTCCTTAAGTTTTGAAGTAAAAAAAATAAACTATTGACTTAATTTTTTCAATATAGAAAACGGGAAGATCACTCTTGTCAAATTCTATTAAAAAACGTTTAATGAATTAAAATCTCAATCTTATTACTGTAGTCTTGGAGACAATCATTCTCCTTTAAACATTTTTTACATCAAAACATACAGAGCTCGATATTCTAATGAAGTTTTCTCTCTACTAAATCTGATTAAAATGCGTGACCATCAAACCTTTTAAGTGACTAATTGAGCTTATTAAAACTAAGTACATTGCTTCGGAGACTATTCCATAAAACCAATTCATAAATTGTTCCCATTCAACTACCTTAAGACATTACTGAACTACTTGACACTTCATAGAACTTCAGTAACGTGACAAGTCTCACGTTTCTTCACAATATGAATGTAGGTAGAAAAACTCATCATTGAAGTCTGGACTGCTTTCATGGTCCCACAACTCAACTATTTTCTCCAAGGACAGACAAGATCCAGACACTTGTACCAGCCTGGACTAAAAATTGCTGGTTAACTACATCAGTTCCTCCCAGTGCCATTTTTTTTAAAAAGGTATCATACCAAACCACGTTCATCAAAATTACTGCTGTCTTTTGCTGTATTAACAGCAGCTGAATTTCATCATCTCTCAAGGTTGCATCTCTGACGTACAAAGCATGAAGTAACCAGTTTATATGTGTACAAGATGGTTTGTGTGCATAAATATGCATTCTGCATGGTAGCATATATAAAGTCTTATTGCACACCCAAAATGCATAACTTTAACCCAAACTTCATGATCAGCTATTAAAAATAGCATAAATAAACAAAAAATAAAGTACAAAAAGATGAATGTTCATAGCACACTTCACTGTAGATTAATTTTAGCTTACCTTGGCATGGTTAGACAGGAAGAGCGAATAACTAAGGGCATGTACACAGACTCGGGTTAAATACTGTTCCAAAACCAGGAAAACCAAAATTACACTACTGTGGACAGTATGCCTGAGACTACTAAAAGTGAATAATAGCATAATATAAAGTAATAATGAACAATGGTATTAAATAGCAATCTGAATTAAACTAATTAGAGTTCTGTATTCTGGTTGTCCAAAAGTTTGAGAGGGGAGGTTTTGAAGTGAATCATCAGCAAACAGAATGAAAGTTGGTCAGGAGAACAAACAAAAAAGGCTGAAACTGTCTTAAAGACAATGAACTTGACTAAATTACTATTCCTGAATACCATTCAAATATACAATTCCAGAACATGAAGGATACACCACACCTTAAGGAAAGGCAATGAAAAAGACAGAAAATTACTTTTATTTTCTTTTATATACATGACAGGTATTGGTAACTATCATCACAATAATTACAAAAAACTAAAATTTTCAGATGGGTATAATCTAAACTTACTCATCGTATCAATTACATGTGGATTTCTGTTTCTTGAGCATTAAAAAAACACTGTACTGTACTGGAAAATAGTAAAAACACTGATGTATCAAAAATACTTCACTAAAAAATATGGCATATAAAATGATAATGGATGAATACCCTGTATAGTGTATTCATATTTCACAGCCAAAGAATTTCAAATATGGTTCTTTCCTAACATAAAGTAAAAGAAGTTTGAACTTGCTAATTTCTGGGTAATTCTCAGGCCAATGGAAATATACACGAACAGGCTAGATGCTTTTCCTAGAGATTTCAACATCCGCCCCATGTCAATCTGGCTACGTGATCAGTTTTACGGCGGGTCTGCTTGACGAAGCCTAAGAACTGCAGTTCCAAGAGTGCTTGCACAAACCGTGCTCTATTGATATATGTTAAGGACAACCAACAATTAAGGAACAAATTATGCAAAAATAATAGTAGAGCAATTCATTCTGAGGGAAATCATTACTTAAAAAAGAGATGAAAACACAAAAAGCAAGTTTAACATAAAGTTGAACCCAATTACTCTTTAAGTCATTAACTTGGTGGCAGACTACACTGTGAGAAAAATGTACCAGCTCCCTGAAAATAGCAAAAACAGATTGCTGAACTAATGATCAATAAGATTGTTCCAAAAATACATAGAGTAAAAAACTATGAAGCATATGTAAGACTTGGAGACTTGGGCACCACCAAAATCCAAAGAAAAGAGATTCTGAAGATGTATAGCATACCTACAAAATGCTGAGATTCATGACAAAAAAAAAATTAATTCAGAGTTGCTTCATGTAAGAGCATAATAAAATTTCAATTGTTGAGATGACTGGGCCCTGCAATGAGAAAGAGAAAGAGAAACAGAAGCAATATCAGGAAAACAGATCAGTAAAAAGGAAAGAATAACATGGAGGAAGAGCATAGATTAAGACCTGTGAACCAGAGGTGAATTCAAGCAGGATGTGCACAAGAAAGAAGCGAATGAAGAAACTTACTTCATGTACTAAACCCCATGAAAGGGAAAACCTAGATATAATGACTATCAAAATTTTAGATAGTAAGGTCACCTAATTTTTGCATGTACGCAATAGTTTCAGGTTCATTAATGGTGATACTTCATTTCAGAAAAGTGCATAAATTAATATACAAACTGCACTTACCTCTAACTAAATATCAAATTACCTTTCAGCCTACAGGTTACTAGTTACAGAAAAAAAAGGATACTGATATGTTTTGTCAATCTTTCTGCTCGAAGTATCTGCTTCTGGATCAATGACAGAGATGAATGCCTGCAGCCAATCGTACAGGTTGATCAGACGGCCGCACTCCAAGTGAAGCTTATATGCCACGCTTACATCTGGCAAACTTGTGACAATATTTGAGGGTTCATCTAGGATGCAGCACTCACACTACAATAATAAAATGATTACACCAAGGTTATATGAATTACTAGTCATAAAATACTATAACTGTCTTATACTGCTAAATATGACATCCAAGCATTGAATAGTTAATATTGCAAACCTTGGGACATTACAGACACACATATCTGGGTTGCATGTAAAGTCAACACAAAATTCATAAAGTTTTGTTAAGCAAAAATATAGCCTGCCAAAGTCTCCTTCTAGACAACATTCATAAATTTCACAGAACTTACATACCAAACCAAAATACAGTCCTCTGTATGGAAATGAAGCTGCAATATTCTCTTCACAAATGAAGTCATTTTTACACCAAATAAGCAATGCAGAGATATAGATGACAGTAACTTACTACACTAGCTCATATTTGACAGGTAAGACACATAGACACTTAGGGGCTGAATGAACAACCAATAAAAATACCTGCAAATAATGATGAGGATTAGCCAGAGCTGTAGTTACCGCCCCTCGGGTCATTCCCACCAACTGCCTCTTGATCACAGTTGACGAATCAAAGAACAGCACCTCATGCAGGGGCATTTTTGAAGGAGGTTTTAAGTGTTCTGAGAAAACAGTGTCCAAAAGTTGCAAAAGCTGGGAACACACCTCTTCGTAAGGATTAGCCTTCTTGTTCTTTGTTGCCATCTCCAATAATTTCTGAAAGCAAATTACTATAAACTTTATGACTGCATTTATAATCAAGAGCAGGAGTATTCTTATGGATAAGCTAAATTATATCAACCATTTACAGATAAATATTTGCTCTGCTGTAGTCACAAAGTACAAATCTACACATCATTTGTAATTACAAGCATGAAATAAATCATTACTTATCTTTACCAAAGGAAGCCTTGGGTAACTGACTATTAAAGACAAATATTGATTACCTACATAATTTCAAATTATTTTAACAAATATGTATACCACTTACATCAAGTACATTTACAATTTATTACACTGATAACAGAACCTGGATTCCCCAAAAATTTTTACATAATTCTTTGCAACATGAGATGCTCCAGTTTTCCTCTATTTCACTGGCCGTAAATGAAATAAATTCACATCAACTTCAAAATGCTTGTGAATCAATTAGTACGAATTTTAGACCAAGACATAATATGCTCTAGGGCCACTTTTGTGTTTATTTTGAGTCAAAAACATTTCATTGTTTAAGATCTTGAAGACACATGTTACTATAAAACTTAGCAAAATAACAGCATCTACATAACCTGACTAACAGCAGTTACAGTTGCAGCTATTAATAATATTAACCTCTTTCAGTTGAAAGCGATCTTTTGCTTGAATGGCCACAGGTGAAGCTTCATTTGTCTTCGTCTCCTGTTCCGAGAGCTGACTGAGACTGTTAAGCTGACCCAAAATTAAGCTGAGATCAGAATGAAAATCTTCCAAGACCTCATCGCCCCCTGCTTCATCTGTAAAAGTCATTATCATAATTGCTTGGCTACAAAAAATTTGTTAATCTAAGCATGTAATTAATCCATAATTTTCACCAATTAACTGCAGATTTCTCAACTTAATCTCTAAATGCTGTATAGACAAATTTCTCAATTTAGTTGTTTAGCAAAGAGCAAATCATCAATTTAACAAATTTTTGCAATTCCTCAACTTGAACATTCTACTGAAGATTTCCTTACATGCTGTATGAGAATTTTTATGCATATTTCAAGAAGACTGACATCAAGAACAAACTTTAAATTAATGCATTTACTTTTCTGTACAAATATGCTACAACAACAATAATCTCCGAGTGGAATCCTCCTTTGCAAAGTATGTACCTCTTAATAAAGTCAGAGCTTCGCTGAGAATGGGGGTTATTTCCTCTCTAGAAAGCTGCTTCAACATTTTCTGAACCTCCTGATATTCTTCTGTCCTCACCAGAGAGTGGGACAAACAAGTTGCTAGGACCTCTCTTACCTGAAAACAATTTTTTAACACTAAAATGTTCTGAAGATTAACAGGAATCTACTTCAGATGTATATACAGTAAATACCTTTTCATAATGAAAGACATATACCTTAGAAGAGCTAAAATAAATTTCTAATGCAAAATCTAACTGTATATAGAGATCAGTAATATCAACTTCCCTGAAGCTGAGGCTAGATATACCATGGTCCTTTAAATCTAATTTCTATATTTATGATGCTTTCACTCATGGCAATCATTTCCTTAAGCAAGCAACTTCCAGTACTGCAATGTATATCTGAAGATTAGGCTTGGGACTTGAATGTTTTCATTCATAACCAAGACTGACCTGTCGTCCAAGAGGGGAACGTGGCAGTGTGTTTGTAAGAATATTGACGACTTTTACCAGAGTGCAAAAACGTGCATAGCGAGATTCCAGATCCTTCAACAGTTCCAAGACTTTTCCCTGGAAAAAAAAAATTCATATCTAAAAGAACAAAGACAACATATGAAAGTTACATTAAATTTTTCTCTTAGTTTCCTTTGGTGTCCCTAGACTTCTATTTCTTTCATGTTTCCACTTTGTTGACTGTGTTCAATCAATGCAGTTTTTCTTATTTTCTTTCACTTCACCTATATTTAGTTACTCTACTATGCTAACAGAATATATAACTCATATAACTGTTTACATAATAATAATTAAATACACAAACCTTTGTTTCTTTTTCATCCAGCAACAAGGCAGCCTGTTCTTTTGGAGGGCAACCCTCCACGTATGTGCGAAAGGACGGTAACTTGCGAATGCCATCTAGCTCTGCAGGTTTCATGGCCTTCATGACTTGCTTTCTGTTGGCTGCTGGACAACACAGGATAGATGCTGCACTACTTGTAAAGTGCTCCAACATACAAACCTGAGAAAAAGGACATTGAATGTGACATCATTAAAACTAGGCATTATACATCAAAGTTTACAATAGTTTCCTACATGACCTCTCAGAAAAACTTAAAATGCTTCTACTTCTTTCTAAAGAATCTGCAAAAGTAACATTGAAAATTAAAGTATAAATGACTTAATAATAGTAATAGCTCTCATTTTTCAGTAAGCCCACAACAAAAGGGCCCTCCTTAGATTATGGAAAAGTGGCACTTTATGTTCCATAAAATTATCATTAGAGTAATACTCGTGTGTGCAAATCCACTCAACCGTCAATTTTTTAAGGTACTTCAACAGCACGACATTGTTACATGTCTACACTCATTTGGCTGACATAAAAGATTTGTGCTTGAACAAGGTAAAAATTACAGAAATTAGTTATGTAGGAAAAAAGTGGGAAACAGAAAAAAAGGGGAGAAAATATTATCATAAACAGAGCATTACATTGTGCTTCTTGGGAAGCCTAAAAGATCCAAAGAGATTTCATGTGATCGGTTTTAAGGGACACTGAACATTTAAAATGCCCACTGGTAACCCCTCTGGGGCTGGTCTAACAAAACTACAGATGTATAATAATCCTAAAAGACTACTGACTAGTGAATGTACTGGTCTGTTCTGCATTGCTAATCTCCTGCCTGTATGATGCTGTTTAATAATTCCAAATTTTAATATAAAAACCAGGATTCTTCCTCACCTGGAGTGCTCTGGAGAAATTCTTCACAGACAAATCATGGTAGAGAAAGACATCCAAAAGGAGCTTGAAGGTCCTGCCACCCAAGTGGAATGGAACTTTCGGTGACATAAGGACCTGTAAATGTTCCACGAGGGAAAGATTTATTTTAATCTGCTTTTATCACTAATCTTATTAAATTAAAAATACAAAATAAAACTGTATCTTATACAAATTTTTTCAAGAAAAATTACATTACCAAACACTAATTATAAATTAAATACAAAATGCTCCTGCCATCCACGTTCAACTCACATTATCAATGACTTCATTTAAGTAATGAGTAGACGGCTGAGCTTGAAATGTTTCCATGGCAAGGCAGGATGAAGCATCTTGCGACAGACTGCGATGCAAGGCAGCACTGGTCGTTGCAACCCCAAATATAAAAACAAATGGAATGTTCCTTACTTGTTCCCTGGAATGAAACAGTGGTGAGATTTATGAAAAACTAATAGATACATCTGACAATGATTAACTTTCAGTTTGAGCAATGAAAATGACTTTTTCTTCTGCCGTCATTTTTCAGAAATACCAGTTCCTATGATTGCTGGTTTTTTATAGTTAAAATAATTCTATACTGAGCTAATAAAAACCCTATGTAGATGTTATGTCAGGTCAGCCATAGCTGTTGCTAACAATCCAGGGGTTAATAAACGATAAATATTGTAAAATGCACTTCCAAGAACAAATTTTTTTGACTGAATGGGCATCTTCCACATACACTAACCTGCATATCAAAATAATATCCTGGAGAACATGGGACGGGAAACTCTCTACATCTTCAAAAACAATCACAACAGGTTTACGCCTCCCTTTCTCTAGTTTCAACTTCTTTAAAGGGGATGAATTGTCCACAACAGGGCATTCAGACAGCCTCTTCTTCCCTTTGAGGGGGGATGCTTTTGCTTTGGTCGGGGAGAAATTCTTCTTCAAGGTCATCTGTTCCTGGAAGGAAATAAAATAGCAAAGTCATGATTCATATGAAAAAGTACATTAACAGACTATATAAGAGGCTTAAAATAATTCATTCTCCCCCCAACATAAACCCAATTAGGCTCAATCGATAATAATCACAGTGCATTGCAAATCAGATTTTGACTGGTTTTATTCAAATCTCCATACATGAAATTGAAAACATTTTTATTCAGTTTATCTACACTGCACCAAAGAAGTTAATAATTAAATCCATCCACATCAATAAAAGCAACTTCATTCACCACAAACTGGACATAAATATAACTGAAAACATTTTTAGTTTTTAAACCTACCCATATCATTGAAAATTATTGAGAGTACAGTACTCAAATTTATCCACAAACCATTGAGAGCACTTTTGATAGCATTCAAACTTACCTACATGGCAATAAAAAGCACTACAGTATTTGAATTTACAGTGCCTAAGTTTCAGTAACAATGTTTTGAAGTTAATTGATTCAGTTTATAAAAAATATTTCTATAGTATTTAAACACATCTACATGTCAATGAACTCATCTTCCATCTGAATGTATCCACATGCAAATGCAATTACCTCTTGAATAGTGCAGCTGAAATGAGTAAAACCCATAATAATGTGTACCTAGGCCTTACCTTATACCAAGAACTGAGGACAGCCATGGTACACTGAGCTCTCTTCACAGTAGGGCCTGTTTCCTCCTCCATAAGCTCTTGAGAATAATTGATATTCATTAACTGAGATATCAGTTTGAAAAGCGCCCCTCTGAAAGTCAATAATGAAGGCAAGCAATCAATGGTTAATGTAATGACTCTGAGCTGCAACAGATATTCTAGTAAAAATACTTTTTATGCTGTGGATATTTATTTACCATCTACGTTTTCCTTTTACTTTCTTGGGTAATTAATTGTCATAGTTCAAGGAGACCAGAGTAACACCTTGATTCCAATGGGACAAGGTAAGGCTGGCCATTTAGAATGCAGACCACAAGGATCAGATGAAAAGTAAAGCAGTGAACAGGCAGTTCAAGACAGAGAGGAAACTACAAAAAACATTATGCCTGTAAGTGGTAATTTTAATTATATAAACCCAAGGTTTCCTACTTCCCAGTACAGAAATAAAAAAACTGTGCATTCTGTTTTGGAATATCTAAAGTGAAATAAAAATTTACCTCAAATATTTTGTACTGAACCTCAGTATTATTATTGGATATTTTCTAGATTCTTACAGAAATAGGCCTAATGCAGAATTACATAAAACCAGTAAACATACCCTCCAGCAATGATTAACACTGATGGCAAGAATACCAAAGGTGAGGAAAATAAAAACCTGTTAACTCCAACAATTAGCAATAATAAATACAATTTGAACACTTCATATCATTGCAGGGAAGGGAGAGGGAAAAGAGAATATGACAGAAATACTCACCTTACAGTAGAACATTCCGAACTCTGAAGATGGGCAATATGAGGTGACACTTTCTCTAAAACCATATCCCTAATGCTCCCAAATATTGCTGTGTGGTCAGGCATATTGACGCCTGTCAGGAGACAAGCTGTGGGGATATCATTTTCGTGGTCGGAGGCTGGGTTTTTTTGTTGATGGGCAGACTCAATAAACTCGACAAGTTCGGTGAACACTTTTGCATGAGTCTTCTTTTGCAAAGTCTAGAAATATCACAGCAGTCTCAGTGAATATCAAACAGACCCTACATTCAAAAATCCTTAGTTACAACTAACTGAATGGAAGCAATTTCATATATGCCTAACTTTATTTAAAAATTATCTATATAATAATAATTCCCATTACAGTGAACTGAAAATCAGCAGACTTGAAACAAGCAACCATTTGTAATTCAAATCATATATTGTACAAGGCTCCAACTTCTACTAGAAAATAAATGATGTATCATAGTATTCATCACATCATTGAACATTTTTACTAAATATTAATATCAATACCACTCTTGCTTTTACATATTCACACATCAATTATTAACAATTACTGTTTTACTGTTTAAATTAATAACCATCTGCCCTTTAATTAATTTCTGACTCTGATAAGGGCTTACCTAAACATGTATTTATTTTCGTTACCATGTTCCTGTAGTATGGCATGTTGTGTTGCCTTTCTAATGCTTGCTAACAGACAAAAATTTAATTAACTCCCTATTATCTGTTTTGAAATACTGTAAATAAAAAACAACTACTCCTTTTGCATAAGTTCCTAAACCTATCTTTATACATTTGGCAGTACAATACTCTGCAATGTGTCTTTGAAGCACAATAACAGTACTTTACATTATCTGCAATAAAAAAGAACTTACATCTGTGACATTTGTTACAATCTTCAGGCATTTTGTGTAATTGTTAAAAGTCGTGTCCCTCTCGTCTTCAGTGTCTCCTGGCCAGTAGTTCACAGCATTGGCTTCACGCTTCCCTCCCTTCTTTCTTTTAAATGCGAAGACACCCTGTAAGAATAGAGCAATGGGAAAACACAGTAAGTCTTTTTAAAAGGACTATTTATAAACTCAGGAAGTGATTTTATCTGGCATCAGTAACAAAACGATGTAACAAAAATTATGGAGAGTGCAGTAAATGGGACATATCATGTAATCATGTAATGTACCTATTAAACTTGTTTAAACTACCCCTACCAAGTCATGGCTTTACCCTCAACCACTAGTAAAGTTAGTCTAAAGTAATATCATATTTCTGGAAACCTAACCATGAAGAAAGACAATATAGGCTACTCTACGTATTGCAGCTATCAAACCATCGTACCCTTACCTAGTCACAGCTTTGCACTTGATTTTGGAAGTGTAGTTTTCTCGATACAGTGCAATACACAAAAGATACATCTGGCTACACTTCAACCTGATTTGCATGTAAGTCTAACTTCATTTGTTAGTTAATGCTGATAAGTTTATAGACTAATCGGTATTATTTTATAAGCTGCCAATACACGATATGCAATCATAACCTACATTTTTAAAAAAAGCTCTTCATCAAATTAAGACTTAGGCTATAGGCTAAGGTAAGACAATACCGGCCCCTCCTCCCCTTCCATAGCTAATACAGCAAAATTACAACCAGTGAACATCCCTAGGTTACGTGGTATCATTTTATATTGGAAACTTATAAAATTTTAACGACTAATCTACATAAAAGGTCTCGTTACCCTTTAAATTTCAATCTAATTGAATTACTAGGTTAGCCTAACCCATTAAAACCACCTATATATAACAGACAAGAACCCCACTGAGACGCCATCAAGTGTCCTAACCTATATTAGGCTAAATTTAGGTTAGGTTACAGTTTATTTCTTTAACGATCATTTTAATCACGATAAAGCCTACGCCAGGGGGATTTGTCCAATCGAGTGGGTTAACCAAACATTTCCAAAGGATATTAAAAACAACTGCAATTCTAATTGCAATAAAAGTAATCCCATCTGGCCTATCTCTCTTTGTGCATCAGAGAATAAGAAGGGAATAGAATAATTAGTAGATTGAGCTATTTTAAAGTAAACAAATAAGGCAACTTCGGGCAGGACTGAATATGGCGCGAAAACATGACAAGACGACCAACTTATTATGTACTATTGCATACGTTTTACCGAAGTGTTATTCCGTTATGTAATTAAAATTAATGCATAACACCTTCACAACCTTAAATCTCAGCATTAAAACGGTATACTAAAGTAAATAGACGTAATAATCACCTTTGAAACTGAGACGGTCGATGTCATTGCTTTGAGGAGGGACGAATGTCTCTGTAACTCCGGAACAAATGTAAACAAACTCAGTTCATTCTTCTTCTGCCTAACTTTGATAAACATAATAATGTTAGCTAAACATCAGTTCTGCGTTCATACGTGCGTACATGTAAGTGTTTTGCCATTATGGATGTTAACAGATATAGTTTATCTTGCCATAATCAAATCTTATTTCTTTGTAAATAGATATATTTCGCTCTGTGAGGAGCAAACTTTCAAAGTGCATGGTACCTCACATCAGCTTGCTGATCGTTTTTAGATGAATGAATTTAAGTATGTTTTCATATTCTGTCCATACTTGTACACATAGTCTTATTCTCGACTTTGTTGCAGATGTTATGTTATTTTCTCCTGTCACATATACACATACGCACACTCAAAAACACATAACAACGGGCGTTGCCAAATTTACACTTAATCAGCTGAATCGTGAATAAACCCTCTTGCATTAAAAACGTGGACACTGCTGTCCAAGGAGTGCCATTGGCTTGGGGTTTTAACGCACCATGTCGAAGACAGAGAGCCAAGTGGAGGTATTTGAACCCTTTTGGGGGAGAAAATACGCCCCAGATGGCGAATGAGACCTCTCCCTCATAGGGCCAGCAGTAACTAAATTGTCAGGTTAGTATATTTGTTTGGGACTGCTATCGAGATTTTGGGGTACAGAAATATTGTATCTGAGGACAGAATAGTAACCAGTAAAGAGTTGTGGAGTAGTAAAGAATCAGTTAGAAGAAATTGCCTATGAATGTCAGATGAGCCTCCATCCTGATGCCTATGGCAATCACACTCATCACCCCTGGGCAATGCCTTGAAAGTAAAATAATAGCATCCCTGCCAGACGCACAATTTATGCTTCACACGAACACCAATAGGTCGTGCTCAATTTTGCGATTTTTTTTTTTTTTTTACGTTGGCAGTGACAGACATCCTTTGAATATAAACAAAATATGCCATGTTCTTTGGATATTCACCTTCATTTTCGTGAAGGACATTCCAGCAACCTTTCTAAACGTTGAAAGCGTTGAATGTAAATGAGAAATTGCTAAACTGAAACCTAAGTCTGATTTTTTTTTTCCATCCATTGTCACCTCATAGGTGCAAATTAGTGCTTTTTACTTTTAATTTTCACACTATAAAGTTATAAACAAGGTCTTGATTTTCGTCTTCATACTTTGTAACTCCTCAGCACAGTCTATTAAAACTCACCCCTGATCATACCCACGAGTAAGCTTTTTAGTGATAATTCAGTACCCATTGTACTATGTTAACAATAAAGCAAATATATGAGAGAGAGAGAGAGAGAGAGAGAGAGAGAGAGAGAGAGAGAGAGAGAGAGAGAGAGAGAGAGAGAGAGAGAGAGAGAGAGAGAGTTTGGTAGCAAGAAAGTATTAACCTTTATTCTTAAAAGAAAATGACTGTCTTTTAACACAATTTTTTTTTTTTTAATTTTCAGTACAAATAAGGCCAACGTCACAACAGTAACCAGATCGTCACTTCTAAGACGACGTACCCAAGGGAACAATAAACCCTTTGTTATCTAGAGTTAAAATGACTTCTCTGTTGCCTAAAATTATCATTATCTTCGTTTACCTCAAGCTCTGATTGCAACCCTGAACCCGAGCCCAAAAGTGGAGTGGAGTGGAGTGGAGAAGAATGGAGCAAGAAGCCTAGGAACTGGAGTAGCATGTCTTCAAGGTCGAAGTTTAAAGATGAGTCTACGACCAAGTGCTTGGGAAAGCTCTCTACCGACTTGCTAAGATTTTCTGAGCAAACACGCCTGTGGATTTATTATTTTAATATTTCATTGCTCTCTCTCTCTCTCTCTCCATGTAATCCTAAGAGCTGCACTGCTTCCTCGGTCTAACAGCCTTGCCTTTCGTAAAGTACTCGTAAGTAATCCTCTTTTTCCCACGGAATAGAACCTCCCCAAAGGTTACTTACTTGGAACTCTCAATATCTTTTACTTTGAAGTCAAAGTTCATGTCTTTATTTTTTTTTACTTAAGGTCAAGGGTTAAATGACTCTCTTTAATCTTGTAGCGAAGTAATGGTAAAAGCGTGAAAATAAAATAAAAAATAGATGAAATGAATAAGAAAACATAGGCCTAAATCAGAAAAATTACTAAACAGTACTGCGAGGAAAAAGAAAAATGATATAAAGTGTTTGTTTAAAGTTAATGAAAATTATTTTCTGATGAACGTAAAATTCTCTTTCGGTTTCAGTTTTCATAAAAAAAAGATGGAATAAAACCTCATTTGTAGAAACTGCGTGCGGATTGATTCGTGGGCCACCTTTTGCATATTAAATAGGCATATATGAGACTCATCAAGTTAGCGAAGTTTCCAATCATCATTATGGAGATGAGCATGTATATTGCATAGGCCCACGGAGGATGCTCCAATTAAAATGTCGATTTTACAGTCATTATCAGGATAGCTATGTAAATCACCTAGGTCTATAGATCGGATTCCGGTGAATACGAATATGTAGGCTTACAGATTCTCAATCATTTTAGACAAGACGGGTAACTGGCCGTTAGCCTCTTTTGCAGAGAGAGAGAGAGAGAGAGAGAGAGAGAGAGAGAGAGAGAGAGAGAGAGAGAGAGAGAGAGAGAGAGAGAGAGAGAGCCATCTGGACTGAGCTAAAAAGCAAGTGAGCTTTAATCCCAGAACTCATGGGAAGATGGCATCGTTTTCTATATTTGGATACGGTCAGCCTTTACATCGTCCTTTTCAAACCGATTATTTCTTTCTTGCTTCAATTGAAAGCAGCAATTCAAACGGTGCAATTTTTACTCGGTAGCGATAACGGGGGTACGTTACTTTCATTAACATCCATAATTAATGTTGTTAATTCAGTTACAGAGAATTAACCCCGGTGATCTTTGATGTTAAATGAATCCATTATAATCCGCTGTAAGATACGCGGATGGTAAATTGGCTATCATGAGAGAGAGAGAGAGAGAGAGAGAGAGAGAGAGAGAGAGAGAGAGGAGGGTGAGTGGGAGGCTGCAATGCTCGGGGGGTGGGAGTGAGAGAGGTGAGTGGGTGGGTTTGCAGGAGAGAGAGAGAGAGAGCAAGAGAGGATGGGTGCAGCCCAGGGCGGGGTGAGGTTGCTCCGAATTGGGAAGATAGAAGGGATGTCCGATTATTTTCCTTCCCCGGGAAATGTCGGCCGCTGGGGGATAAAGTCTTCCGACGGGCAGAAATATATTTCATAACCGCAGAGGCAGCCCAGAAAAAAGAAGGGAGGAACATGACGTGGAGTCCAAATTTATATCGGCCATGGGCGTTCACTCAGGTGCTCGCCAACTCCCTTCGCGTCACCCATGGGAATGACGGACGATCGCGCCGCCTTCCCTTCACCTGGGAGCCAATTGCCACTTATTTTTAAGTAGATTATTATTTGTGCGTATAAAACGGAGTTATAGAGAGTTATTATTTCATTAAATGTATCTGAATTAGAAGCTCACATTAATATAAAGAGTATTTTGCCGCGTACGCAGGTGTATCCCGAAACGAAAATATTCGTGAATTGGGCGTGGCAACCGTCCCCCTGATAGGCTCCGCCCTGAACTTGAGTTTGTGGTGTTAGTGTTGTGAGAGTCAGCTGTTCGAAGGCTGTCGTTGTGGCGAGACGTCGTCCCTATTAGTTGTTTCGTTTCTTTGCGCCGTTGCTCGAATGACTGCCACCACTGCTACAACTACTTCTACTTATTGTGTTGTTTTGCCTTGTGTTATTGTGTTGACATCCGACGTGGACCACGCGGCGCGGCCGGCGACACCTGCCAAACAATCCTGCTGAAGGAGGAGGCGAATAAAACCAGTCGCAAACGATGTTATAAGCGAAAATCAAATCAAATTACGTCCCCGCGAATCTCGCATCTCGTAACAAGAAGAAGAAGAAGACGTCAACGGCTTCGAATGACGGTTGTCGTAGATCTCGATCTCGGTCTTGGTCGTCCTCCCGTCGTGTGAAAATCATGACTGACAGTCGTCTTAGTCGTTTAGTCGCTCGTTGATTTAGAGAGATTTCGTAAGCAGCGAAATGGCCAGCAGTTGCTTCAGTAGTCAGCAGCCAGTCAAAGCAGGGGAGGACGAAACAGATGAAACTGCTGACGACAATGGCTCTATGGACGTCTCTGCTGCCGCTTCTGCTGACGAAGGGATCGGCAGCTCCAGCAGGAGGAGCACCCTCGTGGAGACCATCTCCACAACCACCACCTCCTCCAACGCCGGCAGTGAACGGGACGCTACTGACGCAGATTCCCTCGACATAGGAGACGTCAATGGCAACTCGACTAAAGGTAAAAGTGAAGTGTTATTAACTTTTAAAACTTTTCTTATTTATTTTTGGTTATTAAAAATATACTTTTATCATTAAAAAGACACCGATTTAAACTTTGACAATACTTATCAAAACTTTTTACGTTTATTTTTTAGTTTTAAACGTAATTTTGTCTTTAAAATGACTCAAATGGAAAGTTTTTGGACAATACTTGTAACATATGTTTGGGCTTATTATTTTAACAAAATTGTTTTTTGCCATAGGCTCACACTTATCTAGGCGTAAGTTAATCTTTTATATTGAAATTTATACTTTCTTTGACAAACAATAATCGTAGTTAGACATACCATCTAAACTTTTTAGGCATAAGCTTTTTTTTATTTTAAAAACTATTCTTATCTTAGAAAGTATCCGAGTAAGTACTTTCAGAAATCTCGTAGGCATAGGCTTACCTTTTATTACATTGCTGGGCATAGTTTTTTTTATTTTAAAAACTAACCAAGTCAGCACTCTCAGAAATCCCGTAGGCATAGGCTTATCATTTGATTACATTACCGGCCGATTTAGGCCTACTGACTGCTCAGTACCCTTGCTTGGAGAATTAGGTCAGGGTAAATGACACCGCGTAGGACCATTTTGCTTCTCCGACCTTGACCTCGCTCGTGTTTTAGGCCTAAAGCGGATAGATGCTGAGATATGTGTGGCCCGGTTGTTCAACCCAAGCGGTTTTCGGGGGATAAACTAAGCGAAAGACAGTTTTTGTTTTTCGTGTATATAATATTTTGTATATTTTCGTGTTGAATGTTTGGTGAATGTTGTTGTATTTTAATGTTTCTTTTTGAATTTTTGTGGAAAATGATGGTTGTTTCGTAATGCATGTTCTTGGAAATTTCTAAAAAGAAAGGTGTTGTTTTTATGTATAATGAGCAATGTACCGTTTTCGTTATATTGTTGGCAATTGTAATTATGATTACTGCTAATGCTTTTGTTCATTATAAGGCAAAAATGTCTAAACAATTCGACGGCTTTAGTGACCAGTGAATGGCAGTAACCGTTGTCGTACGTTGCAGAAAAAAAAAAAGAGCCACGGGTATTGTTTCGATAAGATATTGTTTTAGTCTAACCGAGTCAGGGAAAGCTTATCGTTCATGGCGGAGATAAGGTCGGCGGTGAGATCTCTCCCCTTCCGGCTTCGAATTCCGCGGTAACGAGTAGTTCCTGCCCTTATATAATACCGTTCATATGATATAAGAAATAAGGGGGCGTCTGAGAAATGACTGACACCACATTTGTGCAAGCGGTGACGTTTAGCTGGTGATGCATTGTACAAATGTATGATGTCGTTGTGAGCCTAAGTCTAGTGTTTGTTGGGAGGACTAATTCAGAGGTCCACACCAGGCTTCTTTCAGGTGTCCCCTGCTGGCATAAGGCCAGCATAATGTAAACCAATAACTCAAACTTTATCGGAAAGATTCATCAGTAATTAGATACAAATGGCAACTTATTTGTTAGGCCGAGTCACCGCTTTGCTTTACAAAACGAGTTAAATGTCACATTTCGTAAGGTAATACTTTTTATAGAAAGGTGAACTGTTAATTGTCACAATTTACGCTAAAGTAAATGAGTTACATATTCAAATTGGGGTAAAATTTTCTTCGGTATAATTGCTAAACAGCTGTAGACACACAAGGAGCTGTCTTTTGCTGTTAGAATTTCTAGATCAGTTAACGGGTAAGCAGCAGTTATTCGCGCCTCTTAAACCTGCTAAGTGCTTACGGTCGGAAACGTCCATAGAGAATACTTATTATTATGAAAATATGAAATTGTATCTTTTACATTTTTATATCTGATGTAACAGCAGTCTTAAAGCAAATAAAAGCAGTGTGCAGCATTCCTCGTGTATCGTGAACAGCAGGAAGATAACGGATAGTTAGGCTTAAAATATACAGTACTTTGCCAGTTACGTTAGAGAGGGTGTTATTATTATTATTATTATTATTATTATTATTATTATTATTATTATTATTAGAGTATCTGAGCTGCCATTTGTGGCTGCTGGGTTATAGAGGGTATACCTCACGGTAGGTAACGGTATATTTAATGTTCTCTAGGCCTAGGTCCTGTTATAATCTTTGGTTTGAGTTCCGTTAAGTGTAAATTCCCGTGTTTATTATTTTGTTTTGCTTTGTATTTCTTTGTTAGCAATTTTATTTGTTGCGAATTATCGTTAATTTTATAAATTTGATTTTGTTGTGTTTTTATTGAGTATAAATATATTCATTTGTACTCATTTCTTTACCTATGAAAAATTTCTAGGCCTAGCAGGGTATTTACAATAATAATAATAATAATAATAATAATAATAATAATAATAATAATAATAATAATAATAATAATAATAATAATAATAATACGTTCTTGCATAGTTTGGCCAATTTCCACGCCCACTAATATCAGGTTCACGTTACCACCTGATATTCATTAAGATTAATTACTGCTGGAATATACGTACGTTCATTATCGCCAAGTTACCAGCGTATACGGTTGAGTGGTTAGACTTCTAGCGTATAATTATAGGGCAACAGTTTCGTATTTGTTTGTTTGTTTGTTGTGATGGAATTCCACGTCACAGGGGTCAGTGACAAGTGTTTTTTTTCCTTGTGCTGCGGTGGAAGTTTAATTTGTAACCGTTGTGAAAGTTTTTCTGGTAATATTGATCTTTCATTTTCCTTACTGCAGTAAGTTTTACTGGTAATGCTGAGGTCTTTCATTTGCTTTTTAATGTTGAAAGCTTTATTGGTAATGGTGAGGCCTTTTATTCCCTTAACAGCTGTGAAAGTTTTGCCGGTAATATTTGTCTTTCATTTTCTTTGCTGCAGAAAGTTTTACTGGTAATGTTGAGGGCTTTCATTTCTTCAACAGCTGTGAAAGTTATCCTTTAATGTTTGTCTTTAATTTTCGTTGCTGCAGTAAGTTTTACTGGTAATGTTGAGGGCTTTCATTTCCTAAAAGCTATGAAAGTTTTCCATGTGATATTGGTCTTTCATTTCCTCAACTGCAGTGCCAGTTTCCCAGGCAATGTTGAGGTTTTTCATTCCTTTAACTGCAGTGAAAATTTTCCTCGCAATATTGAGTTTTTCATTCCCTCAGCTGGCGTAAAAGTCTTTCTGACAACGTTGAGGTCTTTCATTCTTTTAACTGCAGTGAAAGTTTTCCACGCAATATTGAATCTTTCATTCCCTCAGCTGGCGTGAAAGTCTTTCCGGCAACGATGAGGTCTATCATCCCTGGGACTGCAGTGACAGTTCCCCAGGTAACGACGAGTCTTTCATCCCTTCAACTGTGCAGTGAAAGTTTTCCTGGTAATGATGGTATTTTATTTCCTTTAAGTTCAGTCTTTCCGGTAACGTTGAGTCTTTCATTCCCGGAACTGCGGTGACAGTTTCCCAGGCAATGTTGAGGTCTTTCATTCCTTCAACTGCAGTGAAAGTTTCCCAGACAACGTCAAGGTCTTTCATTCCTTCAACTGCAGTGAAAGTTTCCCAGACAATGTTGAGGTCTTTCATTCCTTCAACTGCAGTGAAAGTTTCCCAGACAAGTCGAGGTCTTTCAGTCCTTCAACTGCAGTGAAAGTTTCCCAGACAATGTCGAGGTCATTCATTCCTTCAACTGCAGTGAAAGTTTCCCAGGCAATGCTGAGGTCTTTCATTCCTTCAACTGCAGTGAAATTTTCCCAGACAATGTCGAGGTCTTTCATTCCTTCAACTGCAGTGAAAGTTTCCCAGACAACGTCAAGGTCTTTCATTCCTTCAACTGCAGTGAAAGTTTCCCAGACAACGTCAAGGTCTTTCATTCCTTCAACTGCAGTGAAAGTTTCCCAGACAATGTCAAGGTCTATTCATTCCCTCGGCTGCAGGGACAGTTTCCCAGACAACGTCAAGGTCTTTCATTCCTTCAACTGCAGTGACAGTTTCCAAGACAATGCAGAGGTCATTCATTCCCTCAACTGCAGTGACAGTTTTCCTGGTATATATCTCTGAGGCCATTCACTGCTGCAAAACAACGTCATAGGTCTTCCATTCCTGCATCTGTGTGAAAGTTTCCCAGACAACGTCAAGGTCTTTCACCCTGTACTGCTGTAAAGTTACTGCAGAAACGAACAGTTTTCATTCCTTCAACTGACAGTATTTCCCATGGGTGCTTTCATTCCTTCAACTGCAGTGAGTTCCCCAGGTCAATCTTTCATTCCTTCAACTGCTCTTAATTTCCCAGCTGTGGTCTTTCATTCCCTTGCAGGGACAGTTTCTGGACAACGTCAAAGTCTTTTTTTCCTTCAAATTTGTTTTTGTTTTGACAATGTTGATATTTGTTTTTGTGTGTGTTTCACTAGATGTCAAGTTTTCATTCCTTCAACTGGTGTTTATCAATGTCATCTACTTTGGCTGCAGGGAATAATAACGTCAATCTTTCATTCCTTCAACTAATGACAGTTTCAAGACAATAATAATTCAAAAGTCAACTGCAGTGACAGTTTTCCTGGTATAATGAATTCATTGCTAAAAATAATTATAATAGCCTGCATCTGTAATAATAATAATAATAATAATAATAAGAACAGTTTTCACTGACTTTTAGTAATAATGGATAAGTTCGAATAATAATAATAATAATAATAATAATCTGGCTTTAAGTTCTGGTAAAATGTTCACTGCTTTTTTAGTAATAATAAAATTTGTTTTTGTTTTGTAATAATATTTGTTTTTGTGTAATAATAATAATTTTAATAATAATTATCAGATGCTTTGTAATAATAATAATAATAATAATAATAATTATAATAATAATAATAATAATAATAATAATAATAATAACAAAAACAAAAACAAAACCACTACTTCCATAAAATATTCACAATGTCATGATTAAACTGCGCAATAAAAATAATCTAAAATATACAAATAAATTACATTTGTTCGAGAATCCTCGTTTTTATCGTTGAAAAATGCAGTTTTTTATATAATATTGGATTTTTATTTATTTCTATGGTG
>NC_089766.1:4981007-4998507 GCF_040412425.1 Macrobrachium rosenbergii
ATATATATATATATATATATATATATATATATATATATATATATATATATATATAATTTACCGTTCAACAGAGCTCCTTGAAATCAGTAGTTCAAGATAGGCCTATGAATTCTTGAACTCAGGAGTTCTCATGCGGTGCACTGTAAGCATTGTTTAAGGTGTTTTGCATCGCCCTTTCTACCCCTAGCTGCAGCCCCTTCCATTCCTTTCACTGTACCTCCTTTCATATTCTCTTTCTTCCATCTTACTGTCCAGCCTCTCCTAACAATTGATTGATGGTGCAACTGCTTTGAGGTTTTCCTCCTGTTACACCTTTCAAACCTCTTTACTGTCAGTTTCCGTTTCAGCGCTGAATGACCTCATAGGTCCCCGTGATTGGCCTTTGGCCTAAATTCTGTATTCAATTCAGCAGTGCATCATACGCGCACGACCTCATGCACTTGGCAGTTCGACATAGGTCTATGGCCTGCTATGTCGTAATAGGCTCCCTCGCTTGGCAGGCTAGACACGGTCTAGGCAAAGGTATCGGATTTGTCTGTATTACAGAACTCACTCAGTATTGAGTGAATACTTTCAACCAACTGTATTGGATTTGTCTGAACTTTAGTAAAGTATTGATTGCTCTCATTTTAATAATGTATATTTTTTCACTGTTGGAAATATTGGAAGATAAGTTTAATTCTAGATCTATGCAGTTTGTGCTGGTCTTATACTTCCTGCCACTTAACACTAAAGTAACCACTTAATATCAAGGAATATCAATATCCTTTGTGATAATATACGAGTAATGCAAAGGTTATCGAGAAAATTTGGCTTGACTTAAAATACTTTTAGTTTTCTGTAAAAGAAAACTATTGTGCCGGCTTTGCCTGTCCGTCCGCACTTTATTCTGTCCGCACCTTTTCTGTCCACCCCCAGTCTTAAAAACTTCTTAGGCTAGAGAGCTGCAAATTGCTACGTTGATCATCCAACGTTTGAGGCTAGAGGGCTTAAAATTGTTATGTTGATCATCCAAACCTCCAATCATCAAACATACCACATTGCAGCCCTCTAGCCTTAGTAGTTTTTATTTTAAGGTTAAAGTCAGCCATAATCGTGCTTCTGGCAACGATATAGGATAAGCCACCAACGGGCTGTGGTTAAATTTTCATGGGTCGCGGCTCATACAGCATTATATCACCGAAATATAGAGATTATACGCTGTGCAGAAAACTCGACTGAGCTGAAGAAACTTCGGCGCATTATTTACTTTGTTTTTGTTTTGTTTACAAGTCCCAACTGACTTATCGTGTAAATATCTTCTTGAAATAGTTTTACTTTCCTCTTGATCCTAAGATACCTATCATTTACTCGTCGCGTAATATCCTTCACATATCCTTCGTGGCAGGAAGAGTGTCCTTAAACCGTGGCTCAGTGTCTTCACTCCGCTTGAAGGATTCTCTCAAGGACGCAGCCGCTGTGTTTTGCTTGTCTGGGAAAAAAAAATCCTGTTTCCTACTGTCATTTTCCAAGTGGGACAGATATTATGGTTTCAGTTCTCGTACTGATGACGGTACTAGTTTCTTGAGTTTGGAGATTTGTAGGTCTAAAAGTGTACACGATGGATATAACAAATTATATTTAAATAGGTCTAAAACAGTACAAGTTGGATATAAGAAATTGTAATTGATTTTTTAAGGAAGCATTAGGTATCAGTTTTGGTGATATGAGAGACCTACAGTATATGTAGTACTTATTTAGAATACACAGTCTTTTAGGTTAGTCTATATGGAATTTTTTTTTAATTATAGGCCAAACCAATAGGCCATATGGTAGGCCTAGGCTTTTCTTGTACATTGGTTCGATACGCAGGACATATATTGTATTTAGTATATATTTGAAATATATATATATATATATATATATATATATATATATATATATATATATATATATATATATATATATATATATATATATTTTATATATATATATATATATATATATATATATATATGGTTTTCTATATATAGACCAGGCTGGTAGGCCTAGTTTTTCCTATGCATAGGTTCGATATTCTAGACCTACAGTATATTTTCTTTTTAGTATATTAAAATACAACATTTTAGGGCATATGGGTATTTTTTATGTACTGTAGGCCTAGCATTTCTTAAAGATTCGATACCCTAGGCCTATATTTTCTTTCACGCACCAGATCCAATCTGCAGGTCATACGATATAATTTCTTAAGTTTTATAATGAACCTAAAACTTATACATAGGCCTAAACATGCCAAGTGATAGGATCTATAAAATCTCATTAAAAAAGATTTATTTTATATGTTTACACTCCATTTTTATACCTTTTGAAAGAATCTATTTCTTATTACATTACAGTAGATCCAGTTCTCGTGTAGGCCTATAGACTGAAGGTCTAAGCTAACCCAGTCACTTAATATCATATTCATATTATTTATTAACAAGTAAATTATCTGGTTACTTCTTGAATATTATTTTTCCAAAGTGTACTACTTGTATTCTACAAGGGCCACTTAAGGACGGAGTTATTCACGTTCATAGTGTTGGAAAACACTTAACGAGGCTAATTAGACCACGTGTCACCTTGCAGCTCTCTCTCTCTCTCTCTCTCTCTCTCTCTCTCTCTCTCTCTCTCTCTCTCTCTCTCTCTCTCTTGTTCCTACTACTCAGAACATTTGTTAATTCTCTCTTATTCAAGGTCATAACTAAAAACTCTCTCTCTCTCTCTCTCTCTCTCTCTCTCTCTCTCTCTCTCTCTCTCTCTCTCTCTCTCTCTCTCGTCCCCACATTTTGGTAATTCTGTCTTATTCAGGGTTATAACTGAAACACTCTCACACTCTCTCTCTCTCTCTCTCTCTCTCTCTCTCTCTCTCTCTCTCTCTATATATATATATATATATATATATATATATATATATATATATACTGTATTAAGTATATATATAGGCTATATATATATATATATTATACAGTATATACACATATGTGTATGCATGTATATATTCAATATTCGTACTGCCCACGAGAAAGGTCGCTTGCAAAAGAACGTATATATAACACGTTCAGCCGGGAGAACGTGCCGAATTTGCAATGTAGGTACACGTGTCTCACGTTCGGCCGAGATCGCTTTAAATCAACTGTCTACATGGAGATTATCTCGAGTGTCTGGTGCAGTTGAGAGAGAGAGAGAGAGAGAGAGAGAGAGAGAGAGAGAGAGAGAGAGAGAGAGAGAGAGAGCTGGAATGAAATAGAAGAATGGAAAGAGAAATATTTTTCTAAATTGTTTGTAAGAGTCTGAACTGAGAGAGAGAGAGAGAGAGAGAGAGAGAGAGAGAGATTTTCAGTTATGACCTTGTGAAAGAGAGAATTCCCAAAATATTCAAAATATAGTAGGAACGAGAGAGAGAGAGAGAGAGAGAGAGAGAGAGAGAGAGAGAGAGAGAGAGAGAGAGAGAGAGAGAGAGAGAGAGAGCAGAAAATTCAGCTGTTTGGAATGTCAGCCATTTTTGGAGTTTTTCCTTATAGAAAATCTTGTAGTCAGCAACTACTGTAGAATCCGTATTCTACAAAATATATATATATATGTATTTCTCTTATTTAGTTTTATTAAAGGGTCTTACAGTATTGACAGGCTGTTAGCTGAAGGCCTGTCGTTACTTGATTCTGTAGAAGGGATTTTAGTATTTACAAGAAGTAGATGGAAGGTTTCGTCTCCTATAGAATGCGTTACAGTATTTAGAGGCAATATTGTAAGGATTTATCTCCTGTAGGATATGCTACAGCATTTACAAGCAAATTTGAAAGACTGTATCTCCTGTAGGATGAGTTACAGAATTTACAGAAGACTTTAGCTCCTGTAGGGCTTCTTTCTAGTATTTACAGGCAATACTTAGGTGACTTTATCCCCTTAAGATGCATTAAAATACTTAAAAGTAATATTTCAAGACTTCATCTCCTGTAGGATGAGTTACAGAATTTACAGAAGACTGTATCTCCTGTAGGATACGTTTAAATATTTAAGAGGCCTTTTTTTAAAGGACTTCATCTCCCCAGGATGAGTTACAGCATTTAGAAGCTGTAATTGGAAGAATCTTTATTTGCTGAACAGTGTCAGCTGGTATTTCAAACGATCATTTTCAATATATTTATCCCACGGTACATTCAGGCAGTGAGAATGTATGCATTTCCGGTTTTCTTATCTCTCTCTCTCTCTCTCTCTCTCTCTCTCTCTCTCTCTCTCTCTCTCTCTCTCTCTCTCTCTCTCGTTCAGATTCTTACAGACATTTATAAAAATTATTTCTCTTTCACTCTTCTGTTTCATTCCAGCATCTCTCTCTCTCTCTCTCTCTCTCTCTCTCTCCTCTCGCTCTCGTTCATAATATGTTGAACATTTTGGGAATTCTCTCTTAAGGTCATAACTTAAAACTCTCTTTCACTCTTCTATTTCTTCCAGCTTTCTCTCTCTCTCTCTCTCTCTCTCTCTCTCTCTCTCTCTCTCTCTCTCTCTCTCTCTCTCTCTCTGCCCCTAAATGGCCAGTCACAAAGGGAAAAGAACTCCATTTTCCCAAACGCTCCTGACAAATGAAACTATGAAGAAGGGAGTCTCAGTAGAGAGAGAGAGAGAGAGAGAGAGAGAGAGAGAGAGAGAGCGTACACCACGGACCCCTCTCCTCAAGTTTGTTTGAGGGGACCAGAAAAGAGGGGGGCTTTGTTTCCTCTTCCTATTATTGGGGAAGGAACGGTCTGGTGGTGACCTATTTTTTTTTTTTTACAGGTCTACTGTTTGGTTCCCCTTCTATTTTATCATGTATGTGGGAGACCCTTTTTGACCCTTTTTGGTCGGTGGAATATTGTCGACTTTTATATCTGTATTCTTTGTTTTTTATTGGTGCAAGTCTGTCGTTTTTTATTGGTTTAAACTTGTCGAATTTATTGACGTTTTATTGGTGTGGTTTAAACTTGTCGAATTTCTTGACGTTTTATTGGTGCAAGTTTGTTTTTTTTTATTGGTTTAGACTTGTCAGTTTTATTGACGGTTTATTGATGTAAGTTTGTGGTTTTTATTGGATTTAACTTGTCGAATTTATTGACTTTTATTGGTGCAAGTTTGTGGTTTTTATTGGATTAAACTTGTCGAATTTATTGACGTTTTATTGGTGCAATTTTGTCGGTTTTTATTGTTTTAAAATTGTCAATTTTATTGACGTTTTATTGAAGCAAGTTTTTCACTTTTATTGGTTTAAATTTTCAGCTTTATTTATGCTTTATTGATACAGGTTTGTTGTTTTTTATTGGGTTAAACTTGTCACCTTCATTGACGTTTTATAGATGCAAGTTTGTGGTTTTGATTGGTTTAAAATTGTCAGTTTTATTGACGTTTTTATTGATGTAAGTTTGTGGTTTTGTATTGGTTTAACTTGTCAGCTTTATTAACTTTTTGTTAGTGCAATTTTTGTTATTTTTAGCTGGTTTAAACTTGACTTCATTGGCGTAATATTATCATTGTTATTGGTTCAATCTTGTTGTTGTTATTAGTCTAATCTTGTCATTGTTATTGCTGCAACCTTGTCAGTGTTACTGGTTAAATCTAGTCTTTGTTATTGGTGTAATCTTGTCATAGTTATTGGTTCAATCTTGTCATTGTCACTGGTTAAATCTTGTTATTCTTATTGGTTTAATTTTGTATTTTATAAACATATTCACGGGATTGTGAAGAAGATTTGCATTCTATATCCACGAACTTTTACCATGGATCAACAACGACCATTATTTCATTCTCATGGAAATTTACTTGAATACCGCCGACTTGTCAAGAAATGGACCAGTTTCATCAGAAACTTTACATAAATGTGGATTTTGTATTTTATAAACATATTCACGGGATTGTGAAGAAGATTTGCAATCTTGTCATTGTTATTGGTTAAAGCTTGTCATTGGCATTTGTGTAATCTTGTCATGGTGATTGGTTTAATATTGTAAATGTTATTGATGCAATCTTGCCACTGTTATTGGTTAAAGTTTGTCATTGTTATTGGTGTAATATTGCCAATGTTATTGATTTAATATAGCCATTCTTGTGTGTTATCATATATTCTTATTGGTTTAATTTTTTCATTGTTATTGGCTTAATCTTCTCCTTGTTGTTGATGTAATCTTGTCATGGTTATAGGTGTAATTCTGTCATTCTTATTGGCGTAATCATTTCCTTCTTAGTGGCATAATGTTTTAATATTATTGGTGAATGTGAGCATTTGTGTATTGAATATGGTTTTGTCTATACTGATGCAATATGACCCATTTTATTAGTTATTCGATGCTCTATTAAAAGCTAAGCCTTATCTTGTCTCATGGAATAAAATTTATTGGAATAAACTTGCCCTTTTTACTGGTGCACTGTTGCAATGATGTCCATTTTCATGTTGCTACAAACTTGCATTTTTTCCACGTCAACCCTTTCGTTTTAATTGGTGCAAACTTGGCCCTTTTTTCTATTGCAGACATGTCATTGTTTCTGGTGCAAACATCGTTAGTTTTAGCTGCTTTCTCTCTCTCTCTCTCTCTCTCTCTCTCTCTCTCTCTCTCTCTCTCTCTCTCTCTCTCTCTCTCTCTCTGTGAGACTTTAAAGTTGTTCGAATATTTTTTCTTAATTATGTAAAATGTTTTTAATTTGATTTTCAGTGCCATAATTGTAAAATGCTGAGTCAAGAATTCTTTGAACTTTTACTTGCTTCTGTTTTCCCGGAATTTAAACACATATGTATATATATAATATATATGTGTGTATATATAGACACATACACACACTCATATACATACATATACATACGTATATGTATGTATATGAATATATATATATATATACATATATATGTATGTATGTATATATATATATGTGTGTGTGTGTGTATGTATGTATATATTCATATACAGAGAGAGAGAGAGAGAGAGAGAGAGAGAGAGAGAGAGAGAGAGAGAGAGAGAGAGAGAGAGAACCCTCAGAAACAAATTTTAAAAATGTATCACTTCACAATACATTTTCCCTTCCTAAAATAAAAAAAAAACAGAGAGGAATTTCCCAGAGCAGAAGTAAAAGGAAAGTGTTGTGTGAATTCTTTTACCATATTTTTCCCCTCGGGTATAAAACGAGAGATTCAGAAAAAGGTTTTCAAGTCTTCCTGTTTATGTTTACCCGAATTCCTTTGCAGCTGCCTTATAAATATTTCGTGGGGTTCTGTTGACATTCAGCCGTGGTTTTCGGTATAATTATTTGTAGGTGTTATTTGTACTAGGTTGGCACAAATGAGGCACGTGATATATGTGTATATGTGTATGTATGCTTGTACATGTATGTATATTTATATGTATATATGTAGAATATGTATATGTGTATATATATATTTATATATATATATATATATATATATATATATATATATATATATATATATATATATGAATCAGTTCAGACTTATTGAAAAACCTTCCCCCACAAGCCAATACAACCCCTTTGTAATCGCATCTATATAATAACTATTATCCCCTAAACGCACCATTCCGTCTTATGAATCAACGCACCTCGGCTGTCACGAAAGAGTGTATCTTATTTTCCCTCAGGAATGAATGCCCTGAAAGGGTATGATCGTTCGCACAATGGGCGCAAGCCATCCGGTTTTAATGAAGAAGACAAAGCACCCCTAAATAAAAGAGGCGCCGTCATGTGAGGGTAGTGGGAGAACTCAGGGGAGTGTCTGGTTACGGGTCCGAGATGGCGGCGAGCGTCTGGTTGGGGGGTCCATCTATCTATCCTCCGCCCACCTGGGAGCGGACTCCGTCGTCAGGTGGTGGTCATTGTCTGGGATCGTTTGGAATTGTCAGGAATTGTTTTCATTCCGTCGACAGATATAAATGGGGGCCCTGTTATGTCTTTTTTTTTTGAGCCAGGCAGAATAGGAACCGCATTTATAACTGTTTGGTTGAAATGCCAATGCGAGAGATGTGGATTTATAGACCTGCTTCTCGGGGGGGCGTCCATTAGATTTTTTTGCTTTCGAATGCTGCTGAATTTTTCATTTATTTATCGGTTAATGTTTTTTTTTTATTTTAGTTTTCGATTTATTGATTTTTATAATGAATTTGAAGAGGAATTGTTATATATTTTTTATTGTCGTTTCATTCATGACTAGTAATACTAAATTTTTAGTGGTAATTGAAAGGACACTGAAACAGTCAACTTTGGTGTGACATTTGGAGAGTGGCAGAGTCCGCTCCCTTTTTCCACAGAGAGAGAGAGAGAGAGAGAGAGAGAGAGAGAGAGTCAGTGCTTAATGACACTTCAACGTCTATGAAAATTGAAATTTTTAATATATATATATATATATATATATATATATATATATATATATATATATATATGTATATACTGTATATACTGTATATATATAATGGCCATCACTTCACACGACAGAATTCATGCCTTACAAAATTCATTATTATTTTATGATTGACACATGACATTTGAAGTCAATTTGATAAAAAAAAAAAAAAATATTCGTCTAACTTTCGTGACACTTACCATCCTTTGCAAAACGGATTTTCTTGATTTTCTTGACACCAAATCTTTCGTCAAGAAAGCGCGGCCTTTCAACTTCTTGACACGTGCATACGACTAATATGGTGGAAATTGTTGTTATTTTATTCGTGGTTTTGTTTTTCTTATCATGAAAAGTATTTTGTTTATTACTGTGACTATCTCGCATTATATAAAATGATTTGTGTGCATTTTCATCATATTTAAATTTGTGAACATTTTTTTTTAATAATTTGACACAAAATAATTTTTTTCATAATACCACCTCAGGTGTCTCCAAGCACTGAATTATGACATGAAAATGTTCTTTCGGTGAATTCCTTGACGCTAAATCTATTTGCCCATTAGAATGTGATTACTTTACACATTAAACAGCTATGTGACAAATGATAATGTGCTGTTAACTTTCACATTCGTCGCCACATTGTAGCTTCACATTATGTCGTCATCCAATTCTTCCCATGAATTCCATGGTATCCAAATCGATTGGTCCATTAAAATGCGAGTATCTTGTACATACAACAGCCATGTGGCACGTGAGAATGTTCTGTTAACTTTGACATTTTATCTTCACATTATTTTTTCACATTCCGTCATACAATTCTTTCCATGAATTCCATGACACTCTATCTATTGCCTACTGGAATGTGATTACATTACACATACAACAGCCATGTGGTACGTGAGAATGTTCTGTTAACTTTGACATTTTATCTTCACATTATTTTTTCACATTCCGTCATACAATTCTTTCCAGGAATCCCACGACGCCAAATCTATTGGCCACTAGAATATGATTCCCTTACACGTGCAAAAGCCACGTGACACGTGAGAATGTGCTGTTCACTTTCACATTTCATCTTCACATTATTTTTTCACATTCCGTCCTACAATTCTTTCCATGAATTCCACGACGCCAGATCTATTGGCCACTAGAATATGATTCCCTTACACGTGCAAAAGCCATGTGGCACGTGAGAATGTGCTGTTCACTTTCACATTTTTCACATTCTGTCGTCATCCAATTGAACACTTCTTTCCGGAGCGCGTTCTTTTGGTCTTGACACCGCGGCCAGAAATCACCCCCCCCCCAGGGCTTAACACGGCCCTTTTTAAGGCTTCTCTGGACTGGGAGAGAGTGTCGTGTGTGTGTGTATGAGAGATGAAAGAGAGATATAGAGAGCTGCTGATGTTAGCTTTATGTAATTGTAACAGGGATTGCGTTTTCGGTAGGGACTTTTAGGAGAGAGAGAGAGAGAGAGAGAGAGAGAGAGAGAGAGAGAGAGAGAGAGAGAGAGAGAGGAGTATTTGTGTGCCTTTTTGTGTGAGAGAATGAGTGAGAGAGCCGAGTGTATTTGTAACTTTTTTGTTGGAGAGAGAGAGAGAGAGAGAGAGAGAGAGAGAGAGAGAGAGAGAGAGAGAGAGAGAGAGGAGTATTTGTGTGCCTTTCTGTGTGAGAGAATGAGTGAGTGAGGCGAGTGTATTTGTGTGCCTTTTAGTGTAGGAGAGAGAGAGAGAGAGAGAGAGAGAGAGAGAGAGAGAGAGAGAAAATAATTTGTTTTTCATAAATCAAGGCTGGTTTTGTTTCCTCAGTGTTAGAAGTTCTTATATATTTCTAGAAATATTAATATAATATTGATAACATTCACAGTGGCTTACCTATAAATACTTATGCTGACTCTGAGAAGTAAAATTGATTTATTTTCTGGTACGGACTGGCGGCGTTCCTATTTTTGAATCCATCGACTGGTCTTGGGCTGTATTGATGCATGTACACTCTGCGAAAGCTCTCTCTCTCTCTCTCTCTCTCTCTCTCTCTCTCTCTCTCTCTCTCTCTCTCTACAAGAAGGCACACAAAGGCACTTGCCTCTCTCACTCATTCACTCTCACAAGAAGGCACACAAATACTCTCTCTCTCTCTCTCTCTCTCTCTCTCTCTCTCTCTCTCTCTCTCTCTCTCTCTCTCTCTCTCTCAAATATTTTGTTTCAAAGACTTGGCTAAAGTATCCTCTCCTTTTAAGAAATCGTTGGGAATCTCTCTCTCTCTTTCTCTCTCTCTCTCTCTCTCTCTCTCTCTCTCTCTCTCTCTCTCTCTTACACACACACACACACACGTGCAGGATTGAAAAACATCTCACGTTTTTATTTACTGTCTTAAACACCATCATCACAGGCATTCACGAAAGAAGTTGTCAAGTGAACTTAATTGGGCCTCATCAGAGGAAGTTTTTATCTCTCTCTCTCTCTCTCTCTCTCTCTCTCTCTCTCTCTCTCTCTCTCTCTCTCTCTCTCTCTCTCTCTCTCAGCTGGTGGTGTTCGAAGCGTGTAAGGGAGAAGCAGAACCAAGAAAGTATGGGGGGATTTAGACGAGAAATTAAAATATATGTAAACTAAAAAAAACTTTTTATGAGAAAACCCGTATTCAGACACTTAAGCAAGTTTAGTTTTCCGCACTTTTTGTGTCCGCCCTCAGATCTTAAAAACTACTGAGGCTAGAGGGCTGCAAATTGGTATGTTGATCATCCACCCTCCAATCATCAAACATACCAAATTGCAGCTCTCTAGCATTAGTAGTTTTTATTTTATTTAAGGTTAAAGTTAGCCATGATCGTGTGTCTGACACCGCTATAGGTGCCAACAACACAGGGCACCATCGGGCTGTGGCTGAAAGTTTCAGGGGCCGTGGCTGAGAGTTTCGTTCAGCATTGTACGCTGTACAGAAAACTGGATTGCACCAAAGAAACTTCTGTGCATTTTTTACTTGTTTATTGTTATGGGTAAAATTTTTTTTTAAGTCTCACATTCTTTCATAGAGAATTCACATTCTGAAGGCATATTTTGGTTGGGTGGCCCAGAGGGACCTGTGAGTGCATATCGTTCCAGAGTGCCTGGATGAGGAGGGTAATTACCGTCTTTCCTGAGGTCTCTTAGAGGGTTTCTCTGTAGATTAGGTGGCATTTTTAGAGGTGTTGAGGAAGGTGGCTCTGCCCCAAATAAATTAATATTTTTTGGTTTATCTAGTTTTTATTTAATTTTTTGGATGTAAATTATGCCATTGTTATTAAATTTCAAGTATGTATGGACTCAGTGGAATGTTGTGATGTTAATTTACTGAAATAAATCAGTCAATCATTAAGACTGATTTGATGATTGAAATGCAGAAAAAATATGAGATAGCATTTTATGCGTCACCATTCAGACTGATTTGATGACTGATAAAGGTAAAAAAAAATGAAACATCATTGTTTATATTATTGAAAATCATTCAGACTGATTTAGTGACTGACATAGATTAAGAAAAATAATAAATAGCATTATATACATTAGAGAAAATCATTCAGACTGATTTGATGACTGACAAGTAGAGAACAAATATAAAATAGCATTGTATGCATCAGTTATTCAGACTGATTTGTGACTAACAAGAAAAATAATAAATATATCATTGTATACTTTTGTGAAAATCACTCAGGCTGATTTGGCGACTGATAAAGATAAAAAATAAGAAATAGCATTATATACATTAGCGAAAATCATTCAGACTAATTTGGAGATTGATAAAGATGAAAAAAGTAAGAATTATCGTAATTTTCGTTGTATACATTAGTCAAAATCATTCAGACTGATTTGGCGACTGATCAAGATTAAAAAAATAACAAATAGCATTATATACATTAGTGAAAATCATTCAGACTAATTTGAAGATTGATAAATATGAAAAAAGTAAGAATTATCGTCGTATGTAATGGTCAAAATCATTCAGACTGATTTGGTGATTGATAAAGACAAGAAAAATAAGAAATAGCATTATATACACTAGTGAAAATCATTCAGAATGGTTTGATACTGACAAACATGAAAAAAAGTAAGAATTATCATTGTATGTAGTCGTGAAAGTTACCTCCGAGTTTATAGACCTCTGCATTGTACTCCTGACAACTGGACCCCCTTTCAATCAACGTCAGCAAGCTTCTAATAGCTAACAGCTAATAGCTATTAGCACATCCCTCTTTAAAGAGTACCGCGCAAGTGGGTCATAGACTGTTCCTTAATCGCTCGTTGCTCTTTAATCGATCTCATTTAACAGGCTGATATCAGGCCCGTGCTCGTTAATCCCTCTTTAATAAGTGTAATCCTTCATTAATCACTGTTGATATGAAGTCTTTTGTTTCTGTTGGTATTTGGGGATTAATGGAGTGGTATTTTATCTTTTGGTCTTTGCTATTTTTTATAGTATTTTGTGTGTCGCGACTGTTTCTTTTATAGAGTGTTTTACAAAGTACTTTAATATTTATTTTCTTATAGTATTTTATGCTCCTCTGCTCAGTGTAGAAGTATTTTATTCTTTTAACAGTATTTTGTGAATCTTGGCTCTATGCATTTAGAAGTATTTTATACGTTTTTTTCTCTTTATTTTCAGTTAATATTTTGTTTCTCTGCTCAGCGTAGCAGTATTTTATTCTTGGAGTAGTATTTTATAATATTTTGTTCTTTGTTACTTCAAGAGTAGTTTGTGAGCCTCTGAACTTTTTTTGAAGAATATTTTATATAGTCCTTATAGTTTTATTATTAAGTAATATTTTCTAATTCTCTGCTCATCATTTTTCTCAGTATTTTATATTAGTGTTTTATGTACCTTACTCACTGTAGCAGTATTTTGTAGTCCTTGAATCTCTGATATTGAAGTATCATGATAATTATTATAATCTGTAATATTGGCAGAATTATAACTTTAATTTTCAATAATATTTTCACTATTATTTAATGATCCCCGGGTCTCCTATACTGAAGAAGCATTATTATTATTATGATGTTTATTATTTACAATATGAAGAGAATTATTGATTTTATTTTTAGTAATGTTTTGGATATTACTGATGGTTTTAACCCATTTCTCTTCAACTGCGTTATGCGATTATCAAGTCTTATTCACTAGGAACAAGTCCATCACCATTTTTTGCACTATATCGTGCTGCACAATACCTTTGCAATTGAGACCATAGAACAGTTATGACCTTCCGCACACTCCCATTACAGAATACATACAAGTGTAATTTTTATCATTTTTGTTTTTTGTTTTTTTATCGTTACTTCCGGGTCGCGCAAAAAAGAACCCATACGCTTTGAAACCTTTGGACTGTCCTATGTTAATTTGGGCTGGTTGGCTATGGTCAGTGGGCGTGTTCAGTTTGAACTTTTAGCTGAGAAATGTGTATATATATGTATATACAGTATAATATATATATAATATAAATATAAATATAAATAAAAAATTATATATATATATATATATATATATATATATATATATATATATATATATATATATATATATATATATATATATATATATATATATATATATATATATAAACTATTGAGTGATGAAGATAAGAATAAATTCAGCAGCAGGAAGTCACGCCATGGGTATGCCAGTCGCCTTAAGCATTGATCAAGGCTGGAAAGTAGCATTCTCTCTCTCTCTCTCTCTCTCTCTCTCTCTCTCTCTCTCTCTCTCTCTCTCTCTTTCACACACACACACACACACACAGAAGTTTATGCCTCGCACGCGTAGGCTATAAAGAGAGAGAGAGAGAGAGAGAGAGAGAGAGAGAGAGAGAGAGAGAGGTATACACTGGTATATCTATATTTTTATGTTTTTATGCTAATGCATTAGACATATGCCGAACAACGCGGAGGTATTGTATGTAGATGGCATGTTGGAGACCCCATAAATATTGATGTCGTCAAAAAAAAAAAGTATTCTGAATGCGTCCTTTTTATTTATTTATTTCTGTGGCGTTGTGGCTTGTTCGTCGGTTCTGTTTTGGTTAAGGTTTGGTTCTATTTTGGTTCTGTTTTGGTTCCGGTTTGGTTCTTTTACGGTCCTTTTTCGGTTCTGTTTTGTTTCTATTTCGGTTCCATTTTGGTTCTATTCTGGTTCTGTTTTGGTACCATTTTTGTTCTGTTTTGGTACAATATTGGTTCCGTTTTGGTTCTTTTATGGTTCTGTTTTGGTTATATATTGGTTCCATTTCGGTTCTATTTTGTACAATTATGGTTCCATTTCGGTTCCATTTCGGTTCTATTTTGGTTCCGTTTTGGTTCTATTTGTTTCATTGTCGGTTCCATTCTGGTTCTGTTTTGGTTTTGTTTTCTCGTCCGCAGCAGGTTTTGGTACCCATTTATAACTGGTGGACTGGCGGTCGGCAGGCCGCAGGCCGTGAGTCGAGAGAGAGAGAGAGAGAGAGAGAGAGAGAGAGAGAGAGAGAGAGCTGTAACACTTGCCATAGTGGTTTGCGGTGCTGGTGTTTTTATGTATGCAGGCAGCTCCAGGTTCGAGAGAGAGAGAGAGAGAGAGAGAGAGAGAGAGAGAGAGAGAGAGAGAGAGAGAGAATCACGATATTAATATCCATCGACAAATAACCTTTTCTTTTTTTTTTACGACCTCGTTATCATCTCTTTTCGTCACGTCAACCTTACCAGCAGGCGCACTGTAGGCATTAATGAAGGGCGTTTGCGGCGTGCCTTCGGCCCCTAGCTGCAACCCCTTCCGTTCCTTTTACTGTACCTCCTTTCAGATTCTGTTTCTTCCATCTTACTTTCCCTAACCCTCTCCTAACAGTTGATTCATAGTGCAACTGCTTTGAGGTTTTCCTCCTGTTACGCCTTTCAGACCTTTTACTCTCAGTTTTCATTTCAGCGCTGAATGACCTCATAGGTCCCAGTGCTTGGCCTTTGTCCTAAATTCTATATTCAACTCAATTCAATTCATCAACTTTTTGGTCTTTTACTTCATTCCTGATTCCTGTCCATTCCTGATTCCTTTCCAGTCCTGATTCCTTTCCAGTCCTGATGCCTCTCCAGTCCTGATTCTTTTCCAGTCCTGATTCTTTTCCATTCTGGATTCCTTTCCAGTCTTGATTCCTTTCCACTCTGGATTCCTTTCCAGTCATGATTCCTTTCTATTCTGGATTCCTTTCCAGTCCTGATTCCTTTCTATTCTGGATTCATTTCCATTCCTGATTCCTTTCCAGTCCTGATTCCTTTCCATTCCACTCCTGATTCCTTTCTTGAGTCTCGCTGTCCAACCTCTCTAACTGGTACTTCTTCAAGGTGTATCAAGGTTAATTTTAGGGCTTAATTGGAAGCTTGTCCCCTGACGAAGTGTTTGTAATAACATTAATTTTTTATATATTTTTATATGCTTGTAGTGAATTCAATTCCCATTCGTGTTTTATTATTATTATTATTATTATTATTATTATTATTATTATTATTATTATTATTATTATTATTATTATTATTATTATTATGTGTTGGTGATATTTGTAGCGCGGTATCTTGTCTCATTTCTGTGCAAAAATTCCTACATTGAAAATACCACTTACAATGTTGACTATCTGACATATCGGCTTAAGAAGAAGAAGAAGAAGAAGAAGAAGAAGAAGAAGAAGAAGAAGAAGAAGAAGAAGAAGAAAAAAAAGAATAAGTAAATAAAAAAGCGTGATCGTGTACGATCCACAAGTACCCTTCTCCGGGATCGTCCCGTAACAATACAATCCTTCCTTTACGCGAGGTTGACCTTCAAGTGTGTCTCTTTTTTTTTTTTTTTTTTGAGTGACGGGAGTTAGCTCTCGTGATTTAGAAGTGTTTTTAGTCTTCTGTAAAAGAAAACTAATGTAGAGATGGGTATTTTGTCTGTCCGTCCGCATTTTTTTCTGTCCGCACTTTTTCTGTCCGCACTTTTTTCTGTCCGCACTTTTTCTGTCCGCACTTTTTCTGTCTGCACTTTTTCTATCCGCACTTTTTTCTGTCCGCACTTTTTCTGTCCGCACTTTTTCTGTCCGCACTTTTTCTGTCCGCACTTTTTTCTGTCCGCATTTTTTTCTGTCCGCACTTCTTTGTGTCCGCACTTTTTCTGTCCGCCCTCAGATCTTCAAAACTACTGAGGCTAGAGGGCTGCAAATTGGTACGTTGATCACCCACCCTCCAATCATCAAACATACCAAATTGCAGCCCTCTTGCCTCAGTAGTTTTTATCTAAATTAAGGTTAAAGTTAGTCATGCTCGTGCGTCTGGCACCCTATAGGTGCCAACAACACAGGCCAACACTGGGCCGTGGGTGAAAGAGAGAGAGAGAGAGAGAGAGTACCAAACAATGCATTGTTTTTCAGAATTTAATTCGGTCATTCGTATAATTATTTTTCCAGCCGAGTCGTGAAAGTATTAAGGGATCATCCGCATTAAATCCTTTGATCCTGTCTACTCTTCTTTTACGTAATTGATTATTTTTTCGATGAACATTTTTGTCTATATGTTCACTGGATTAGTCTCTAAAAAGACATATATATATATATATATAATATATATATATATATATATATATATATATATATATATATATATATATATATATATATATATATATATATATATATATTTATTTATTTATTTATAACTGAATCAGGAAAATATGGAACGTGATGAATATAGATAAAGACAAAATCAGCGAAGGACAAAGGGACGGTAGAGTACTGCAAAGGTCTTTCGACTTCTTGTCCTTTACTTAGCTCAGTAAAGGACAAGAAGTCGAAAGGCCTTCTTGCAGTACGCCATCGTTTCTCTTTCCTTCGTGGATTTTGTCTTGATGTATATAATATATAATGTGTGTATATATATAAATATATATATATATATATATATATATATATTTACATATACAGTATATATATGTATATATATATATATATATATATATATATATATATATATATATATATATATATATATATATATATATAAGTGAGAGAGAGCGAGGGAGTTAACTGAAACCATCTGACATTAATATTCCTTATCAACCAATTTTCAAATGCTTGCATACAGCATAACCCGA
>NC_089766.1:5003507-5011007 GCF_040412425.1 Macrobrachium rosenbergii
ATCATAATATAGAACTGACACGTGCCTCCTTGAGAGAGAGAGAGAGAGAGAGAGAGAGAGAGAGAGAGAGAGAGAGAGAGAGAGAGAGAGAATTCGACCAGTAAAGGCTCATGGCATGGTTATTCCAAATATTGGGAGAGGAAGAACAAAAGCAAGAAAGAGAGAGAGAGAGAGAGAGAGAGAGAGAGAGAGATGTGAATGTTACCTGGGATCAGAGCAGGTCGACTACTGTTCTATCGACCGCGGCCCGAAATATCCGCTCTACCGTGGACGCGTTTTTCGTACTGGACCGTTCCAGCGTTATTTTGGTGGGTCTTGGAGAGAGAGAGAGAGAGAGAGAGAGAGTTAGGTTTTTTTTTTCGTTGTAATGGATAAAACACTAGTACTACAACAGAGAGAGAGAGAGAGAGAGAGAGAGAGAGAGAGAGAGAGAGATTAAAAGTATTATTTCTTTATAGGCTTTATCAAAAACACTGTTAGAGAGAGAGAGAGAGAGAGAGAGAGAGAGAGAGAGAGAGAGAGAGAGAGAGAGAGAGAGTTTTTTTTCGTTGTAATGCATAAAAGACTAGTACTACAACAGAGAGAGAGAGAGAGAGAGAGAGAGAGAGAGAGAGAGAGATTAAAAGTATTATTTCTTTATAGGCTTTATCAAAAACACTGTTAACGAGAGAGAGAGAGAGAGAGAGAGAGAGAGAGAGAGAGAGAGAGAGAGAGAGAGAGAGAGAGATTAAAAGTATTATTTCTTTACAGGTAACTTGAGAGAGAAAATAGAGAGAGAGTGAGAGAGAGAGAGAGAGATTAAAAATATCTCTATAGGTTTTATCCAAAACACTGTTAACGCAAGAGAGAGAGAGAGAGAGAGAGAGAGAGAGAGAGAGAGAGAGAGAGAGAGAGAGAGAAATATCAAAACTACAGTCACTTACTACCATTATGACATTAACGACTGACAGAATAAGATTACTCCAAACTGTTGAATTTTATCCTAATACCCTTTCAAATATCCCTATTTTAAGGACGGTCATATTCACACACCCTTTCTAATACCTTTATTTTAAATTACAGACGTATTCATATACCCTTTTTAAAACCCCTATTTAAAATACGTTTACATTCGTAGTATGAAGAAAGTACTATAATGGCTTCCATACTTCGGTGGAGGAATTCCGACGGGAACTCTCCACATTCGTTCGTGTTGTATATGACTCGGTGAATTATTCATTATGCACTTGCTCTACTGTTGGTTGTGTATATCATTCATGTACACATTAAGTGGATCATATTCATTTGGCGAGGTTTCATAATTGTAATTAATGTGTTAGTATATATATATATATATATATATATATATATATATATATATATATATATATATATATATATATATATATATATATATATATATACTGACACATCATTTACTGCTTCATCAGTATTCAATTGCATAAGGAATTATAGAATCCCAGTGTACCATATTCTAAGAGACAGGAGCGCTTAGTGGAGGGTTGTGGATCCCTTGGGGTGGGGTGGAAGTAAAGGGTTTTGGACTCCTTGGTACGAGGAAACACATCATAAATGGCAGATAAGCCTCGGCCATCAAGGCTTCAATTAGTGCTTTTCACTCCTGTGAGTTTCCAGAAAAAAAAAGTAAAAAATGCGCCAGTTTCTTTCGGCACAATCAAGTTTTCTGTACAGCCGCTACAGTGTATAATCAAGGCCACCGAAAATAGATCTATCTTTCGGTGATCTCGGTAAAATGCTGTACGAGCCGTGGCCCATGAAATTGTAACCAAGGCCCTGTTGTGGCCTGGCCTATATCGTTGCCAGAAGTGCAATCATGGTTAAATTTAACCTTAAATTAAAATTAAAACCACCGAGGCTAGAGGGCTGCAATTTGGTATGTTTGATGATTAGAGGTTGGATGATCAACATACCAATTTGCAGCCCTCTAACCTCAGTAGTTTTCAAGATTTGAGGGCGGACGGGAGAAAGTGCGGACGGACAGACAAGGTCGGCACAATAAATATCTTTTACAGAAAAGTAAAAAACAATAGTATTCTGTGAATAAAAATATAAAACTAAGTGCCAATTGACCTTGCAAATAAATAAATAATACAGCAGTTTACCCTGGAAAACCAGACATCCCCCAAAATGGCTGCAAAAGGTAAAAGTATTGGAACAAAGCCAAACTGATTGGCGGATCCATTTAATTCATTTACCTGTCAACCCTGCCTGTCAAAATTGGATTGACCAGTGTCCCAGTGAAGACGGGAAAAATGACTACTAAAGCCTTCAGCCATTGACAAGTGAGGGTCAGTGGGAAGTGGCTGATGGAATTGGAGATGAAGAGAGAGAGAGAGAGAGAGAGAGAGAGAGAGAGAGAGAGAGAGAGAGAGAGAGAGAGAGAGAGAGAGGAGGAGTAGTGGGGGTAGGGGAGTAGGGGATGAGGGAGTGAAGCTGGAATATTGACATACGAGTATTCACATATATATATATATATATATATATATATATATATATATATATATATATATATATATATATATATATATTATCACACTGTGATTTATATACAATTATAACAACCCCTTGCCGCCTTAAGACGGATTAGGAATGATGTAGACGCATTATTCAATTACTTCATTTTTCTTTGCAGGTACGTTTATTGCTGACTTTGGGGTTCTAGATAATTGGCTCGACTTCGTGTGACAAATTGGACTCCGTTTGTTGAGGTTAGCATTATTATTATTATTATTATTATTATTATTATTATTATTATTATTATTATTTTATTTTACATCTCATTATCTTTTTAATCGATTTCCTAAGACTTTTCACAAAATGACTGTTCTAAGTTCATAGGAATATATTTTCAGCGCTCTCTCTCTCTCTCTCTCTCTCTCTCTCTTTGTTCTTTAGCTGAGTCGGTTGAGCTTCAGACTGTCATTCGATGGGCCGGAGTTCAATTCCCGCGGCCGGCTGATGAAGAGTTAGAGGAATTTATTTCTGGTGATAGAAATTCATTTCTCGCTATACTGTGGTTCTTTTAATCGATTCCACAATAAGACTTGTAGGTCCCGTTACTAAGTAACCAATTGGTTCTTAGCCACGTAAAATAAGTCTAATCCTTCGGGCCAGCCCTAGGAGCTGTTAATCAGCTCAGTGGTCTGGTAAAACTAAGGTATACTTACTTTTCTCTCTCTCTCTCTCTTACTGTTCTATTTAAATCGCAGGAAGCCTTCCAAGATGGAGGCTGTACATGAGCTAATCGTACTTGTGGGGATCTCATCTACTTTTTGAGATAGGTCAGTGTTTATGTTGAATATTGATACACAAATCTTTGCAAACCTCCAGTGCCGACATTACTACGTTTTGAAATTGGTCAGGGTTATTTGTTAATTGCTGTTATTTGTAAATTGCTGTTATTTGTAAATTGCTGTTATTTGCCAGTTGCAGTGCTGTTCAGCATTTTATTCGTTATTTTATTCTTACGTGTAGTGGTCTTTCTTACGACTGTTAAATCACTGCTGTTTGCATACTTGAATAAATCTTCAAAGATGGCGGCCATACGACGATTCCTGAACGAAGAGCCTATCCATATTTCGATAGATTTCATTGCTCTGTTACCTTAGATACAGTTCTGTTCGCAAGTGGGCGTTTCAAGATGGCGGCCATAGGGTAGCCAGTTTTGAGCTAGGATCTCATCTAGATTTTTATATAGTTCATTGGTGTGTATTACCCTTTTAAGACTTAATAAGAATATATTTAGAGATTAGTTGCATCCGTAACTGATACAGTTCATTGTTCTGGTACCTTTTCTTCAATTCTGTTCGCAAGTGGGCGTTTCAAGATGGCGGCCATAGGCGTTTTGAGCTAGGATCATCTAGATTTTTATATAGTTCATTGGTGTGTATTACCAAGACTTAATAAGAATATATTTAGAGATTAGTTGCATCCGTAACTGATATCATTGTTCTGGTACCTAATTTGTTCATCGTTTCAAGATGGCGGCCATACGGAAGCGAATCTTGAGCTAGGATCTCATCTATATGTGTATACAGTTCATTGGTGTGTATCTGCATTTTAAGACGTAATATGAGTTTATTTAGTAATTGCTTGCAGCAGAAACTCATACAGTTATGTTTGCAAGTGGGCTTTTCAAGATGGCGGCCATATGGTAGTCAGCCCTTATAACTAGGATCTCATCTATATTTTGAAACAGTACAGTGGCATTTATTACCCTTTTAAGGCGTAATAAGAATGTATTTAGTGACTGCTTGCAACCGTGATACAGTTTATTGTTGTAATTTCCGAATAAAATAATGCTCGCATGTGGGTGGTTCAAGATGGCGACCACACGGTAGTCTCTCTGAAGCTAGAATCTCATCTATGTATTTGCACAGTTCATTGGCATTTATTACCCTTTGAAGACGTAATAGTATGTGTTTAGTGACTGCTTGCAGCCGTGACTGAAGTCAAAGGCGTGACTGTAACCTAACTCTGAGGAACTTTCCAGTTTTGGTTGTTATAATCCGGGAGATTACGTTTGCAACCGGAAAAACGAGTTGTTTGTGGGACATGATGAGTTTATTTGTTTGTTGTGTGTGTTTTTGTTGTTTGTGATATTGCTGTTGTTTTTTGTTATGAGAGGTTGAAGGTAATGGTTGTAAGGTTGTTTTGCCAATAATGTTATAAGTTGTAATAGTAGTCAGAGATTTTTAGAAAGATTATTATTATTATTATATTATTATTATTATTATTATTATTATTATTATTATTATTATTATTATTATTTTTTATATTATTACTATTATTATTTTTCATATTATGATTATTATTACTTAATATTATTTATATTACGATTATTATCACTATTACTATTTTTAATATGATGGTTATTACTATTATTATTATTATTTTTGATGATATGATTATTATTACTATATTATTGTTGATATGAGTATTATTACTATTATTATTATTGATATGATTATTATTACCATTATTATTATTGAATTTGTGTTTATTACTACTATTATTATTATTGAATTCATGTTTATTACTATCATTATTATCATGACTATTACCACTACTGTTATTTATATTATGATCATCATTACTGCCATTACCATTATCAACACTTATTAAGATTATCATTGCGATATCATTACCACCCGTTTCACCGCCGATTCGGGCATGGCCCCACCATCGTTGATCGCGGAGCCCAACTTTCCCCGACAATTTCCCCGCCCGGGGTGCTAATGTGGGCGTGTTTGACAGGTTCGCAAACTTCGCTAATTGGGTTGCATTACCTTTGATCAGACAGGTAACTCGATTGCTTGGGCGAAAGCGGGTATGCATCCTTCCCCTCGGAGTTTCGGATCAGCGGGGCTCGGATAATTGCTTGATGCTTGCTTGTGAGTTGCAGAATTTTGGGGGCTTGTGTTTAGGATTTGTCTGTTTGTCTGGTATTGATGTATGTATATATATATACTTTTGTATATAAATAAATTATATATGTGTATGTATAAATATATATATATATATATACATATCAAAATTAAAAACCTCTGTTGTGTAGACAAGATAATACTCATGAAATCATCTCTCTCTCTCTCTCTCTCTCTCTCTCTCTCTCTCTCTCTCTCTCTCTCTCTCTCTCTCTCTCTCTGTGTGGTCCTAACCACTTATGAGTGAATTACAGTATGTTCACACATGCCATCATATCTTAATGAAAAACCTATAAGGTATAGGGAAGACTCTCTCTCTCTCTGAGGTCCTGGCCACTTATGGGGAAACTATGTAAGACATTTAAGGGAAGCCTTGTGTTTATGTTCGGTAGTTTAAGGGCGCCCTGGAGAAGACAGTTATAGCCAGGGAAGAGGAAAGGACCCTTTCTCTCTCTCTCTCTCTCTCTCTCTCTCTCTCTCTCTCTCAGGATTTCCGCTGTCACGCTGATGTATGGATAGGGGCTAAAGCTAATTATTGCATTGTTTCTCCAGTGGAATGGTTCTCCAGTGTGTTTCTTCAGTGGAATGGGTTGATAATAAGGGTCCGTGATGTTTTCATTATGGCCATGTTGATACGGGAATCGTTTTATTCGTGTACAGGACGGGAATGGAAGTGTTTTGTGTCTTTTGTTCGTGTACGGGACGAGGAATAGAATTTTTGATCGTGTACGGGCGGGAATGGTTTTGATCGTTTTTGTTCGTGTACGGGACGGGAATGGAATTTTTACGTTTTTGATCGTGGGACGGGAATTTTTTTGTGGTTTTGTTCGTGTACGGGACGGGAATGGAAGTGTTTTGTTCGTGTACGGGACGGGAATAGAATTGTTTTACGTGGTTTTGATCGTGTACGGGACGGGAATGGAAGTGTTTTGCGTGGCTTTTGTTCGTGTACGGGACGGGAATGGAAGTGTTTTGTGTGGGTTTGTTCGCGTACAGAATGTCGATTAAAGTGTTTTGTGTTATTCCAGTGTCTAAAGTGCCCAAATGGCTCAAGACTTTTTCAAATATGTCTTTATCAAAGTATTTTATTTCACGGAATTTATTATTGTCTTCTGTAACTTTCAATGGACAGCATGTTATTTTGGAAGCTTGAATTTCGAGTCATTGGCCCCTGTAGGCATGTTCCATATGAACAAGGGGGAGTATCTTCTGAATAATAATAATAATAATAATAATAATAATAATAATAATAATAATAATAATTAATCAGTGCCTGTGGGTGTTAGGGTTTTTGCAATATTTTAAAATATTATTGAAATTCATTATAAATATGTCAGCGTTATCCTTAGTGGAATTTGATATCTTAAAATGTACAGTATATATAAGGACCCATGGAAGCTGAACCAACAAAAGAAAACAATATATTTCAGCTGCTCCTCTCATGTCATTGCACCTTGAGGCAAGTGCCCGCGCTGGCATAGAGCCCTCCCTAATAAAACAAGTAAAAAATGTGCCGAAATTTCTTCAGCGCAATCGAGTTAACTGTTCAGCGTATAAATGCTGTATGAAATCTCGGCCGCGGCTCCATGAAACTTTCAGCCACAGCTCTGTGGTGGTCTGCATTGTTGGCGCCTTTAGCGGTGCCAGACGCACAATCACGGCTAACTTTAACCTTAATTAAAATAAAAACTACTGAGGATAGAGGGATGCAATTAGGTATGTTTGATGATTGCAGCCCTCTAGCCTCCTCAGTAGTTTTTCAGATCTGAGGGCGGGCAGAAAAAAGTTTGGATAGACAAAGTAGCCTCCAGAAAATGTTTTTTCATAGAAAAAGTCTGACAGAAGAAAGTTCGGACAGAAAATGTGCAGAAAAAAGTGCGGACAGGAAAAGTGACAGAAAAAGTTCGGACAGAAAAATGCGGACAGAAAAAGTTTGGATAGAAAAAGTTCGGACAGAAAAAGTTTCGGACAGAAAAAATGCGGACAGAAAAAGTTCGGAGAGAAAAAGTTCGGAAAAAAAGTTCGGACAGAAAAACTACTGACAGAAAAAAAA
>NC_089766.1:5016007-5023507 GCF_040412425.1 Macrobrachium rosenbergii
AAAGGAGTCTCTCGTTTTTACTGGGTGGAAGGACTGAGCCAGTAATCTTCCAGACTTTGTAAGCTCATTTTTCTCACACTTTCCTATTAACTAATGTCACTGGGGCTTATATTCTCTCTTATAGTCTTTGAGAATATAATGAATAAGTCCCGCATTTTCACCTGGTGGAAAGCTAATGGCATAATCTACAAGGCTTTTAAAAACTGTGCATGATTTTCTTGTTACTTTGGTCCTTCGTCACTGGTCTATATTCTGTATTATTATTGAACAGAACTGTTCTTCCATGTGATAGTGATCATAATTTAAAAGTTGGGAATTTGCATATAAGCTGTATATACTTCTTACATGTGAGCCCTAAACTTCTTTATTTTGACTGCCTTCATTTTTTTACTCTAACTTTGCAAATAAGCCCCTCCCCCTTCTCCTTTGCCTAGTAACTTTTACGTGTAAGCTCCTCACTCAGATTTTAGGATTCAAGATTCTCTGGCATTTATGCACGTCTCAGTACTCTATTTTCAGTGATTTTGGATGTACACCCACCTCACAATTATTGTGATATCCCCACACTTTTAAATTCTGTTATTGACTTAGCATAAAAACTTCAATCATTGCAATACTGGAACTTTTTCCCTGTCAATAGAAAAAGGTAGTTTGAGTCTTGGCAGCTACCAGGGGAGAATCTAGCTGATAGTAACAAGATGATGCTGGCAAGAAACAGGAAAACTTTCCTACATAGGTATAGTTTGAAGCGAAGACGGGAGATTGCTTTTCAAAACTTGCTAGTAGTGTCCTCGTCTTGGTGATGTGAGAATACTTTTCTTCTGTGAGTGCCTGGATGAAGAGGGCAATTGCTTTTTCCCAAATGTTCTTGGACAGAATTTTAGTTTATAAGTCCATTTCTGTTTTTAGTATCAATTTCATATTGTGGCCTCACCCAAAATATGTATTTTTTTAATTTTAATTTCATATTTGAACTCTGCCAATTATACCTTTTCATCCCCGCTTCATATTTAACCCCCACCCATTTTTCTCCTTTTCATCCCAGCCTCATATTTAAGCCCCACCCACTTATCTCCTTTTCATTCCAACTTCATATTTAAACCCCGCCTACTTTTCTGTTCTTTATTCTAACTTCATATTTAAGCCCCGCCTACTTTTCTGTTCATCCCAACTTCATATTTAAGCCCCACCTACTTTTCTCTTTTTCATCCCAACTTCATATTTAAGCCCCGCCCACTTCTCTTTCTAATACCACTATTGTATTCAAGCTCCGCCCACTTCTTATCTTCAGGAAAGAATTTCGCATCCAAGTCCCACTTCTTTTATCTATTTCTTACTGACACTGCATACGAGCTCTCTCTCTCTCTCTCTCTCTCTCTCTCTCTCTCTCCTCTCTCTCTCTCTCTCTCTCTCTCTTAGCTAATGACCTCAGGACGCGTTAAGGGAATGAATGACGAGAGAGCGAGCTCATTGTGGCTTGAGTGGAAGAAAAGTGATCCTTTTTTGTGAATGAAAATGGCAAAGGGTTGAGAGAGAGAGAGAGAGAGAGAGAGAGAGAGAGAGAGAGAGAGAGAGAGAGAGAGATCACTAAGAGAGAGAGAGAGTTAATGAAAACAATAAATAAAGATAAACAACTGGCATTGGAAATATATCATCCTGCACCTCCCAAATCGACATCCTATAGGAACCACCACCTTCCTTACCTTCGTCTGCGCCCTCGTCAGCATCGACTCCTTCAGGAGTTGCAAATCCATTGAGGCGCACCTGGCGAGCTGACAGGTGTCCTAGAGGCCTTACCTCTTCTCTCCTTCATCGCCTTCGTCAACATCGAATCCTCCCAATATCCTCTGATTAAGACTAATTCATCTCCTCGGAAGGGGATTACCTTTGATTGGGGACTGATTGGTGAGGGCGGGGGAAAGGCCCGAGTGACCCCGTTATAAGGACGTCTGTCCAATTGTTGCTGTCTTGGGTCGTTAAAGACGGGTTATGAAAAAATTAATATTGAGAGATATTTTGGTGTGATGTGTTTTTCAGATTTTTATTAATAATCTCTCTCTCTCTCTCTCTCTCTCTCTCTCTCTCTCTCTCTCTCTCTCATTGACTTTTAATTTCTCTGACGATCTGTTGAATAAATAATTTCGCCGAAATAATTATTATAATTTTGTTTATAACCAAATTAATTAAAATAATACCCCTCTTGGATATTATGATATTTATTATCTTTGATAAATAAATACTTAAACTATATATATATATATATATATATATATATATATATATATATATATATATATATATATATATATAAAATCTATGGGTGATGGGTATTTAGTGTTTTGTGTCTTGGAGCCAAGGGTCAAAATCATGGTCATATTTCCAGGTCAAAGGTCAGACAGGAATATAACTGTATTGGGGCGTGGATCTAAGGGTCAAGATCAAGGTCCTAATTCAGGGTTAGAGGTCAGACACAAATTTACAGCAGGGGCACTGCAGTACGCAGTCACATATACATTTTTTCACTGCACCAACTTATTCCATTTGTGTAGATATATATAAATGTATACTTCTCAACATTATGCATGATACACTTGCAATGAGTACCTCCTAGGTTCTGTATTCTACCCTTTCTTCTGTTTTCCCTTGAATCCTATAACACTCCAGCTCTTGAAAGGCTGTCCTATACTGTCCTATATAGTTGTCCAACAGATTGAACTTTACCACTCATTTAAGAGCAAAGCCTATAGGTAAACTTAAGGTGTCTCCCCACTGCAGATAAACATTTTGTAAACACATGTTGGTGACTTATCACATACATATCACAAGCATGTTAAAAACAAGTAGACAACTACAAGAGGAGAGCAAATCTTTGGCAAATGCTGGATAATCGCAAGAAGCCCTGGTCAGGTTTTCCAGTAAGCCTTAACCTTGTTTTCATCATGTTTGTGTTATGTGTGCAACAAATTACCAACACGTAGTCTTGTTTTCAACATGTTCGTGATATGTATGTAACAAGTTTCCAACACATGTTGGTGACATTTTTATCGACATGCATAATTTTCCTGTCAATTTCCTTTTTCCAGTTTTCCCTCGGACCTAAGCCACACAGAATCTGTCTCTATCTATCTACGATAATAAAGTCCGAGTGGATTGGGAGGCAGTAGGGGAGACATGACACACCCACCCTCCCCCTGCAAACCTGTTTGTCCACCCTGGGTGGGGTCGGGGTTGGTAGGGGATCGGGAGGGTAGGGTGGACATCCACCCTCCTCCTGCAAAGCCTTGGCCCCTGTAACGATTTTTATAAACGAGGCTAATTCGCATATAACGAAGACCTATAATTGCAGATCGATCTCGCCGTTAGTCTCCATGGGCATTTGGTGGTATGGGACTGGTGTCGAACGGGGGTGGGGGTGGCGGGTGGAGGCGGCAGGTTGGGATAAGGGAATTGAATCGGTTAGTAATAGGCTGTTTGTTTCACTCGCTTCCTTGTATAACGTCGGTGACCTTTGATGTTGCAGCGCCAGTTAGATAAACGTATCAATTAGTGTTTATGATTGGTGGGAATTGGGGTGTTTGTGTGTATGTTTTTGTGTAAGTGTGTATTATGTTGAAAAGTATATGTGTATGGTGTGTATTTGTGTGTGTATAGGTATGTTTTGTAAGTGTACCACTCTGTCAGCAACCTAGGTCCCTCTAGATGGTGAAGTAAGTATTATCACCACTAAGCACTAGCGGATCCGGGGGCGGGGCACTTGGGCACGTGGCCCCCCCCCATGAAAAATAATGACAAAATAATAATATTGAAAATTTAGATAATAAATGAGAAATATAAAAATGGGGAAAAATATAAAATCTATTATAGAAATAATAAGATTTTGAGAAAAACGATAATAAATATATATATATATATCTATTTATATATATATATATATATATATATATATATATATATATATATATATATATATATATATATATATATGTGTGTGTGTGTGTGTGTGTGTGTGTGTGTGTGTATGTGTGTGCGTATGTATGTATGTATATGAAAATTGGTGGCTGTCCCCCTTGAAATTTTTCTGGATCCGGTTATGCCGCTAAGATCACCTTCCAACCCAATGAAGCTGTTTTGCCGAATAATGAGAGGCGCAAGTATGCTAATCCTGTTATGTATCACCCGGCAAGCAACCTATTTTTTAAGATATTTTTTATCACAACCTGTTTATGTGACTTGTCGCACGGGGCCATTTTCATTTCTGGGGAATTTCCACGGTGTTGTTTTCGCTGGAATGAGAGACTAACTTGTTTTCGAGTTTTAATCTTTCATGTCTTGTTTTCGTGGAGGGAGCGTTGGCTGGGCGTCTTTCTTTTTGAAGGTGTTAAAAGGGGTGTGTTCATTTGGTTGGGCGTCTTTCTTTTTGGAGGTGTTAGAAAAGGTGCGTTCAGATGGTTGGGCGTCTTCCTTTTTGTGGTGAACGTGCTCGAAAGGGTGCGTTCAGTTGGCTGGGCGTTGTCCTTTTTTTTGAAGGTGAAAGGTGTGTTAGGAAGGGTTGCGTTTCTGAGTTGGTTTGGCGTGTCTTCCTTTTGAATTGTTGAAAGGGGTTGCGTTCAGTTGGCTGAGCGTCTTCCTTTTTGTGAAGATTTTGGAAGGGAAGGGGTTGCGTTCTATTGGGTGAGGCTTTGTCCGTCAAGAGGGAGTGTTCTCTCACGTATTCCTGTGAACTTTAGGACGGGTGCGTTCATTCGTGCGAAGATTCGCCTTTTATTGGCGTTCCGTCTGTAAGAAACAGTTGATTAAGAAAGATTTTACTTGAGAAATTTATTAATGTTGGTAATTGCTAAATCTGAGTCATAACATCATTATTCTTATCCAAAATAGAAAAACATTTGACGTAGAAGCCTGAAAATGGAAAATATTCCGAAAAAATGTTTATAAAGGTATATTCCAAACCAATTATACAAGTAAGGGAAACAATGGCACCGTTATTATTAATAATGGTTGGAAGCCTTAGAAGCCTATTGAACTGTTTTGCAGCATAAATAACGAAAGACTTATGTCACTGGTCAGTGTGAAAATTTGTCACCTCAACAGAATGTGGTTACCGAGGTTCCGTATGGCGAGTAGCATGCACTCATGATATTTACCCATGATATTCTGAATTATAAGCTTAACAGGATAGAAAAAAGCCAGTCAGCCATGAATAAGAGGCTCTTGCCTATGTAGAAATAAAGGCGGACGACTTATAAGATTGAGTACAGTGACAGGGGAAAAGAGTGGGGTAGACCCATATGCTGCTTTTAGGTGACAATTTTTGCATAAACTTTTCAGTTCTTTTCATTAAATCTTTCAATCTCAATGTACTCTAATACCAAACCCCCTACTTCCCAGTAGGGTATGTGACCCCCAATATGAGGGGGTGTTGGGAGGGGGTCGGGAAAGGGGGGGGGGCGTTTGTTACTGGCAGGCATACACGCATCGAAGGCAATCAATCAACTGACGTGACTCCTTGTACCTGAGGTCATCGTGAGTCACGTGATATTTGCCCACTGCGACACGCTGATGGCACGTGATTGATGGGGGCGGGGGGGCCGGAATTTGCATATAGGTTGTGGTTTGTTTTTTTCTTTGCTTGCTTCATATTAGGGGGTTTGTGCTGTTGTGGTTGGTATGTGTAGTGATTGTAAACTGGTTGGTTCCGTTAGTGTTGGTTTGTGATGTATCGCTTTGCTCCCACGTTTGTTTGTTTGTTTGCACGACAGCCTCCCAGAGGACGTCGTATAATTGGAACTTGCAATCCATTACTCCCCTAATGCTATTCTTCTTGCTCCCTGATACATCTTTATCTATTTATCTATTTATTCATTTATTTTTTTTTCTTCTTAATAAGTGGGATCTCTTCTTTCTGTAGTTCACTTTACTTCCTCTTACTTCTTCCTAATGAACACCATCATATTCTTTGGAAGCTTGAATTTCAAGTCGATGGCCCCTTTGGTGGGCTTGTTCCATATGAATAGGTTTCATCCACTGAATAATAATTATGAATAATAATTATATATATGTATACATTATATATATATATTATATATGTATATATATGTATATGTATATATATATATATTATATATTGTATATATATATATATATATATATATATATATATATATATATATATATATATATGATAAATAATACTGCCAAGTCTAGGTATTAAATTCTTTATTTCACAAGCTTTCGAGATGTATAACCACATCATCAAGCTGAAAAGCTGACGAAGGTAATAATCACTGAAATCACAATAAAATGAATAAATTGTCTTACTAAAACCTTAGGTTAGAACCTAACAAAACAAGTGCAAACTAAACAAGTAAGAAGTGCGCCAAAGTTTCTTACGCGCAATTGAGTTTTCTGTACAGCCCCTACAGCGTATAATCAAGGCCACCGAAAATAGATCTATCTTTCGGTGGTCTCGGTATAGTGCTGTATGAGCCGCGGCCCATGAAACCTTAACGACGGGCCGTTGGTGGCTTATCCTATATCGTTGCCAGAAGCACGATTATGGCTAACTTCAACCTTAAATAAAATAAAAAATACTGAGGTTAGAGGTCTGCAATTTGGTATGTTTGATGATTGGAGGGTGGATGATCAACATACCAATTTGCAGCCCTCTAGCCTCAGTAGTTTTTAAGATTCGAGGGCGGACAGAAAAAAGCGTTGACCGAAAAAAGTGCGAACAGAAAAAAGTGCGGACAGAAAAAGTGCCGACAGAAAAAAGTGCGGACAGAAAAAAGTACTGACAGAAAAAGTGCCGACAGAAAAAAGTGCGGACAGAAAAAAGTACGGACAGAAAAAGTGCCGACAGAAAAAAGTGCCGACAGAAAAAAGTACGGACAGAAAAAGTGCCGACAGAAAAAGTGCGGACAGAAAAAGTGCCGACAGAAAAAGTGCCGACAGAAAAAGTGCCGACAGAAAAAAGTACGGACAGAAAAAGTGCCGACAGAAAAAAAGTGCGGACAGAAAAAAGCGCGGACATAAAAAAGCGCCGACAGAAAAAAGTGCCGACAGAAAAAAGTGCGGACAGAAAAAGAACGGACATAAAAAGAACGGACAGAAAAAATTGCGGACAGAAAAAAGTGCTGACAGAAAAAAGCGCGGACATGTAAGCACGTATAATTGCGTGTGTATATGCGTGTGCATGCTTGCTTGCGATTTTTGAGGGCGTGTGTGTGTGTGTGTGTGTGTATGCGTTCCACAGGCTCATCAATTCACAATAAATTTATTCTCATCAACGTTTTATTCCGATATCAATCTCATTCCATCGACATCATCAATGTCGAGTATTTACGATGATCACTCGACGTAAATGAATTATTTAGATAAGCGTCAGGCTGGGAAATTGACCTATGTTTATGTGGATGTAGTTATTTATTTATTTTTAGATATATATTATATATATAAATTGTGTATGTATGTATATATTTGTTTATATATGCAGCTAAAATA
>NC_089766.1:5028507-5076007 GCF_040412425.1 Macrobrachium rosenbergii
TAAATAAAGCAGAGGATCTCTTTTTTTTTTTTTTCCTTTTTCTGACGTGAAGGATGCATGCAATTTGCATGCACGCCCGGATTCCTGCGTCATTTTTCTGTTACATACGCTTAAAGGTGCCGTGGCGTCTTGCGGGTACCGGAGGCCTGGGTCTCATTATTTATTGGTTTTCTGTCAAAGAAAACTATTGTGACGGCTTTTTCTGTCCGTTAGCCCTCAGGTCTTGAAAGCTACTGAGGCTAGAGGGCTGCAAATTGGTATGTTGATCATCCACCCTCCAATCATCTAACATACCAAATTGCAGCTCTCTAGCCTCAGTAGTTTTTATCTTATGTAAGGTTAAAGTTAGCCATGATCGTGCGTTTGGCACCGCTATAGGTGCCAACAACACAGGCCATCACCGGGACGTGGATGAAAGTTTCATGGCCCGCAGCTGAGAGTTTCATGGGCCGTGGCAGAGAGTTTCATACGGCATTATACGCTGTACAGAATGCTCGATTGCGCCGAAGAAACTTCGGCTTATTTTTACTCGTTTTCTTTCTCCAGTTTAATCACTTCTCGTCACTGGGGGTGGCTTCCGAGGAAAGACAAGATAGTAGTTACTGTCTCATTCATGTTTTTAACATGAATCGTGGATGAAACATCTGTGCAGAAAATTTCCGTGAGATTATCTGTTTCATGCACCTACCCACAAGGCTCATCAGTTTGTATGTATGAATATATGTATGTCTTTATGTATGTATCAAACCGAAAAGGCATAGCTTTGATACGGACTAAGGTAATGTCTTAATCTTTATGTATGATTCCCTTAACGTGAAAATTATTTTCAAGTTAAAATTAATTTGATACGAATTGGTCAATTGTTGCTTGATATTTGAAAATATAATTAGGACGCTGCCGTCATTATCAAGTGAGACCCGGGTTGGAACCCTGAGCAAGGACCAACCAACATAGGCACGTTCCGTTGGAAATTTTACGTTTAGTTTGTGGTACTTAGTCGATTGGAGAGGGTTGCAGAAGCATGTATTTCAAAATAACATGAGGCCAGCCACTTCATCTCGATATATTTGCTAAGAATTGAAGATATAACTAGAAAAACAAACGATAAATATTGAATATTCAATGTTAATTGAAAATTGAGAATACACCTTAAAAACCAACATTAAATATTGACTATTTGTCTCTTGGAAAAATAGGTCACCTGCCCAAAAAATTATTATATTTAGGACCCTTCAAAAACTGCAGAATATTGCAACAAATTTCAGTTCATAATTTTTGCAAAGAATCAGACTGAAAAAAAAAAAAGAGTTCTTCTGCCCAAAAAAAGATTCTATTTAGGACCCCCCAAAAACGCCAGAATATTGTAACAAATTTTAGTTCATAATTTCACCAAGAAACGGGCTGAAAAAATAGGTCACCTGCCCAAAAAATTATTTTATTTATGACCCTCCACATCGGAAAAAACAGGTCGCCTGGCCAAAAAAATTATTATATTTAGGACCCCCACATCGGACTGAAAAAATAAGTCACCTGCCCAAAAAATTATTTCATTTAAGACACCCCACATCGGGCTGAAAATATGGGACACCTGCCCAAAAATTTATCTTTAGACCCCCCAACATCGACCACCACCTACCCCCGCGACCCCCTCACATCGGGCCGAAAAAATAGGTCACCTGCCCGAAAAATGATTATACTCAAGACCCTCCACATCGGGCCGAAAAAAATAGGTCACCCGCCCGAAAAATAATTATTTTTAGAACCCTCCAAAAACTGCAGAATACTGCCAGCCACCGATGTCAGTTCATGATTTTTCGAAAGAAACGAGTCGTGTTATTGACACACATCAAACCTGACTCGGCTCGGTTGTCACCAGGCAGAACTGCACATTTTCAAATTCTGTCATGGGATGTCCTCATTTTTTCCTAGTTCGTATTTTGCTCGAGTATTTTAATGTTCATTTGGTACGAAGTTTAAAAAAAAAAATTATTTTTCAAATAGTTGATTCAAAGCACTTGTTGGCGTGTGGATTTTAACCTTAGTTATGTAGTTACTTTGCCATTTTTGGATCTCATTGTGACCTGTTGCCTTACCATGCAGGTAAGGTTTTGTGATTGATTTTGGTGTATATTTATGTATATGTATGTATATATATATATATATATATATATATGAATGAATTTTTTATCACATCACCGTGGTTCATGTACAAGCATTAAGCTACAAACGTCCTTTAATATCCAATTCGCTCTGCCTCGGAAATAATATAATTTCATGTATGTTACCCGAAGGGGAATTTTTTAGTTGATAATAAGTTCGTCGTCTCGTGGGCTCGAACCACCGAAGACAAGAACTCAGGACTGACTACAGTGACGCGGATTTAACCACACGGTTATATACTGTATGTGTATATAATGTATATATATGTATATTAAAATTTGGAATGGGTAAGAATACTGACATTAGGATACATGCATACACATACGTACTGCTGTGTATCTACACACGTATTTTCATCTGTAAAATTACATATACTGATTATATTTACCAAATAACAACTTTCCATTCAGAACATCAAAAGGAAATCGTTCCTTGTGTTATTTTTGAAGCGCATTATAGAAATACAGATCAATACAAATGAAACAATAAAAAAAATAAACAATTAATAAATAGATATCTATACATTCTTCCACTTTGGAAAGACTGAATATAGGCAATTAGATAAACGAGATTTAAGAAATATGGACATTATTTTATATCTGTTTTAGTTCCATCGGTCAATCAGGTGCCAAACGCAAACACAAACATACACATACACATACACATACACACACACACAACACATACACCCCTGCCAAGAAAATGAATTTCTAGAGCATACGATAAACAGCCCCGTAGCGGGGCGGCGCCCTCTGTGCACCTCATGCGGTGCACTGTAGGCACTACTTAAAGTTCTTTGCAGAGTGCCTTCCTTAGACCCCTAGCTGCAACCCCTTTCGTTCCTTTTACTGGACCTCCTTTCATATTCTCTTTCTTCCATCCTAATTTCCACCCTCTCCTAACAATTGATTCATAGTGCAACTGCTTTGAGGTTTTCCTCCTGTTACACCTTTCAGACCTTTTACTGTCAATTTCTTTTCAGCTCTGAATGACCCCATAAGTCCCAGTGCTTGGCCTTTGGCCTAAATTCTATATTCATTTCAGTTCAGTATGATAAAGAGATAGGAATATCTTTATTTAATACTGTTTGGAGTGCCATGGGTAATCTTGTATATTAATTACACACACAAACACACAACACACACACACACACACACACACACAGTAACCTATACATAAACAGAATAGACTTTTGAAATATACAGTTGAATATAAGTAAAATTTTCCAAATCTTGCACTTGGAAAAAGTACACACCATACTGACGAATTTTAATAAATTAACAAACATGAACATACAGTATGTCCACATACACAGGAACACATACTCAAAATTGACTTTAGCAATCGATTTTTTTGGCGGGGGTGGGGGCGGGGATTAGCAAGCAAAAAATTGAACACGTCCATTTAATGCCGCGTGGAGTGCTATGGGTAAGCCAGTGCCACTGACACAATCGATTTGAGTGCCACGCCCTTTTGCTGAATTGACGGGCGATACCCCCTCCCCCCCTTTCCCCCATCCCCTCCCCGTCCCTCCCTGAGATGGACAACAATTGACATTTTCAATGTGCATCAACTAATTGACTGTGGCGTGTTGCGCATCTCTCTCTCTCTCTCTCTCTCTCTCTCTCTCTCTCTCTCTCTCTCTCTCTCCAGCTAGTTCTGGTCAACTTTCTCTCTCTCTCTCTCTCTCTCTCTCTCTCTCTCTCTCTCTCTCTCTCTCTCTCTCTCTCTCAAAATTGAAGGCACCCGATCGCTGTATTGCAGATGAATGAATGAATGATTTGGTTGTTTGTTTATTGAATGAATGAATGAATGAAGTGTATGTTTATGTCTCTGTTTGTTTGTTTGTGACGACAACCGACAGTTTTATCTGCTAGGATTTAATTTTGTTTGGGCGTCTGATTTGTCCTGACCGGTTTCGACTTTATTTCCAGGCCATTGACGAAGGACTGATACATAGTATTAGAAGTCACAAAAATATATCTACCACAGTAGTATTAGAGGTCACATATATATATATATATATATATATATATATATATATATATATATATATATATATATATATATATATATATTTATGGTTGGAAATCTCATTAGCGCTGCTGCCCCGTCCTGTGTTTACAAATATGATAATCCTGTTTCCATACATCTCTAGCTGCCCACCTTAAAATTGAAATAATTTTATATTTCTTTTGATATTAAAGGATCAAGTTTATACATCCCTTTGCTGATATTCATATTATGGCTGTAACTTTCTTTTGTAAAGCTAGATTCAGTGATATTCCTTTCCAGTGCGTTATTAGAATACAGAATATACAATCCTTTTTGTCCCTTCCCAAAGGGAATAAAGCACTGGAAAGGAATATCCATGAATCTAGCTTTATAAAAGAATGTTACAGCCATGATATAAATATCATTCAAGGGATGTATAAACTTGATCCTTTGATATCAAAAGAAACATGTAAATTGTTCAAATTTTAAGGTAGGCAGCAGAAATGTATGGAAATAGGATTATCATACATAAACATAGTACCGGGGCAGCAGTGCTAATGAGATTTCCAACCCCGCCTCCCTGACACCTGTCAGGCGTGGGTCTATGGTCTCCTATGGTGGTATGTTTACCGGTTTTGTCCCTTGAGAGTATATTTGGATTTTTGGCCTAGTGAGTTTTGAAGGCCACTCCTACATTGACACCGGCCTGTGGGTGGATCTGTAGTCTCTAACGGTTGTGTATGGCTAACTTTAACCTTAAATGAAATAAAAAAAGAAGATTAATATATTCTTGAATCACATAAGTTGTTTTGCATCTAAATGCTGAACTCATAAGATAAATAAATTCTGGGCAAAATCTTGTTACGTGGTATTAATACTAACAATTCTAATGGTATTCTTAGGTACTGAAAATTATATCGATTAGCAAATGGTATCAAAGCTTCTCTTGACTTCAGTATTAAAACTGGTCATTAATATTACTGCAAAACCAACACACGATCGCGTGAGCAATATAGAAATAAATAACTCCCTTACCATAGAGATTGAACCAAGGGCCCTGAAAAGAAAGGCAAGGGTGCTACCAAATGACCCACACGGGTCATGAAAAAGTTGGAACCTAAGCATTTAATTGGTGCTTAAGGCTCTACCTGGTCAGGTGTTGCAAACACCTGACCAGGTCAAGCCGTAGGTACCGTGTAATAAGTGCTTAGGTTCCAACTTTTTGTATGACCTGTGTGGGTCATTTGGTAGCGCCCTTTCGTTTGAGAGTCCTTGGTTCAATCTCTCTCTCTCTTTCTCCCAAAAAAATGTCAATATACATTTTAAAGCATGATAAAAATTCATATTCTAACAAAGGAACTTCTTATGAGCAATTTTATCAAAAACCTGGACTTTTCACCGCAAGCTTTCTAAGAAAGCGGAAAGTTATCAAAACTCGCTTATTTGCTCTTGAAATGTTTAAGCTCCCAAAGAGAAAGTTGGCCGCCCTAATTTCACGTCGAAAGTTCTGGAACCAGATGAAAAAAGAAAGAAGGAAAAAAAGAAAGAGGACCTAGGTCGAATAATTCTTTGATCTAATTCTCTGGCTTGATACTTTGACCTAATTCTTCATCCTAATTCTTGTACCCTGGTGCTTTCAGTGAAAGATATTGACTTCTTTAATGTTAGCCATTTTAGTTTTCTGTAAAAGAAAACTGTTGTGCCAGCTTTATCTGTCCGTTCGCCTCAGATCTTAAAAACTACTGAGGCTAGAGGGCTGCAAATTGGTATGTTGATCATCCACCCTCCAATCATCAAATATACCAAATTGCAGCTCTGTAGCCCCAGTAGTTTTTGAGATCTGGTCAACATTAAAGAAGTCAATATCTTTCATTCAAAGCACCAGGGTACAAGAATTAGGATAAAGAATTAGGTCAAAGTGTCTAGCCAAAGAATTAGGTCAAAGAATCATTCGACCAAGGTCCTCTTTTCTTTTTTTCCTTCTTTCTTTTTTCATCTTGTTCCAGAACTTTCGACGTGAAATTAGGGCGGCCAACTTTCTCTTTGGGAGCTTAAACATTTCAAGAGTAAATAAGAGAGTTTTGATAAGTTTCCGCTTTCTTAGAAAGCTTGCGGTGAAAAGTCCAGTTTTTTTGTAAAATTGCTCATAAGAAGTTCCTTTGTTAGATTATGAATTTTTATCATGCTTTAAAATGTATGATAACATTTTTTGGAGAGAGAGAGAGAGATTAAACCAAGGACTCTCAAATGAAAGGCAAGGGCGCTACCAGATGACCCACACAGGTCATACAAAAAGTTGGAACCTATGTACTTATTACATGGTACCTGATCAGGTTGCAACACCTGACCAAGTAAAATCTTAAGCACTGTTTAAATACTTAGGTTCCAACTTTTTCATGACCTGTGTGGGTCATTTGGTAGCACCCTTGCCTTTCTTTTCAGAGCCCTTGGTTCAATGTCTATGCAAGGAAGGTGTTTATTTCTATTGCTCACGCGATTGTGTGTTGGTTTCCAGTAATATTAATGATCAAGTTTAATGTTGACACCAAGAGAAGCTTTGATACCATTTGTGAAATTGATATAATTTTCAGTACCTAAGAATATCATTAGAATTGTTAATACTGATACCATGTACCAAGATTTTACCACAGAATGTATTCATCTTATATGAGCTTATTAGATGCTAAACAACTTATGTTAATTAAGAATATATTAATCAACTTTTCTGTTGTGTTAGAGATAGAATGCTCCAGGTGGGGCAAATGAAACCTCGTCTTTTGTTTCCTAAAATGATTTAATCTTTTTGATTATTTTGACATATTTTTTACGGACTTAGGAATCCCTTCCTGAGTCCAACCCTCCCTATTTATCCGGGCTTGGGACCGGCACTGAGGTGGGTGGGTTGCCCCTGCCCCCACCTCAGTGGCTAGGTTAAAAATGTTTGTTCCTTGCACCAAAGGAACGCTTGCTCCTCTTCAAATCTCGTCCACAACAGTGGAAAGAAAGAAAAAAGAAGAGAGAGAGAGAGAGAGAGAGAGAGAGAGAGAGAGAGAGAGAGAGAGAGAGAGAGAGAGATAGATTGGTCTTTCCTGTGGGATCAGAGGTCCTCCTACCAGACACACGATCCCTTTATTGACCCCCTTAATATCTCTTCTTATGCTGCCTTTTATTCTCGATGATTTCGAGGACCTCATCGAAGAAGGCGATGACATCCGCTTCCTGTCCTCGAATCGTGCAGTTGTCCGAGTTGTCCATCTTGGGCCCCTGGAAAGTGACGTCGTGTGCACTGGTGAGCCTCTTGATGTTCTGGCCTCCTTTTCCAATGACCATGGCTCGTTCTTCTCGGTCGAGGACTGTCCTGTAGAAGCACTTTCCGATCTTAGTCAGCCCTTGGGGGAATTGCTCCTCTGGGATGTCGGTTCCTCGCTGCTGGCCAATTCTGCCCTGTCCTCTGTTGATTGTAGGCCTCAAGATCTCCTTAATATCCTGACAAGCCTTCTCGACGTCTCCCAGTTGGCCTTGTATCATGACGAAGGCCTCCGTCTTCTTGCGCATGATGATTTTGACATTGTGCCTCTTCTCGATCCTCCTGACGTTAGCTCCGTTGGGCCCGACCACAAGCCCCTTGTGTTGGGCGTCGACGTCCAGCCGATATTTGCCTGCTCCAGTTCGGGTCAGTCCTTCTGTCGCGATGTCACAGTCCTTCACGCTGACCTCTTGGAGGACGGCCTGGATGTGTTGGTAGGCCTTGAAGACACTGTTCATATCTCCCCCTAAATGGCAGACTTCCCTCCTGTCATTATCCCTGGGGAGGATCACCTGCACGTCGTAGAGGCGCCTTATTTCTTCTACTGCTTGTCCCTTAGGGCCCAGGAGGAGATGTCGTCCGTCCAGTGGTAGAGTGAATTCGTAAAAGTCCAAGCTGACGAGTTGAAGGTCCTTCTCCTTTGGCCAGTTCTTGATGTCGTTGAGCATGGCTGTTATTACTCGTTCAGCCTTGAGGGCCTTCTTGAGCGGGCCGAAGATGGTGATGTAATCCCGTTGATCGTCTTCGTCAGGAAGGTAGATGGTAACATCCTGTTCGTTGATCAACCTTTGGAGGGTTGTCCCCTGTGGTCCCATGACGGCCTTCCTGAACTCCTTAGGGACCGTCATCACGAAGTCTTGTTTCCCGACTGCAAAGAGCCCCTTTGATATTTGAGTCAGTTCCCTGATGTCAAAAATCCTGTCGACTCGAAATCTGACTTGTTTGTAGACGGCCACAACATTCCTCTTCGGTCCTGTCAGGGTCACCATTCTGGAACCATCGTTGTTGACGTTCATAGACACCCCATGGTCGTCCCTGGCCATTTTGGTGAATTTTCCTCCTTTTCCGATGACCATTCCCATATCCACGTCTTCTTCACAGTGGAATGTGAAGGTTTGAGCTCCAGCGTGTTTGAGAGGTCCGCACCTTTCAGGGTGTCTCTTACTGGAGGTGTCGACGGGGGCGGTAATTTTCTGTCTTTGGGGAATTTCCTTCTTAACTTCTGTCTCCTTTTCTTCTTCTTGAGTATGGCCAGCCTTCTTATCTTCTCGAGGAATTTCCGTCTTAACTTCTGTCTCCTCTTCTTCTTCCTGAGTATGGCCAGCCTTCTTATCTTCTCCTAGAGGAAGAACATTTTCTTCTCTTTCCTCCTTTTCCCCAATTGGAAGAGTACTTTCCTCTCTATCCTCCTTTTCCTCGATTGGAAGATTACTTTCCTCTGTTTCCTCCTTTTGCTCAAGTGGTAGAGATTTTTCCTCCTTGATTCCGTCCAGAGTTAGATCATTTATCTCTTTTTCCTTGTTGTCTAATCCAGCGTCGTCTTCGGGGGTCATAGTTAGGTCCTCTTGGTTGAAGTAGTCCTCTTCTCTGTTCTCCTCTTCGTGGTCGTCCTCTTCTTCCTCTTCCTGCAGTCGTCCGAGAATGGAGTTCATTTCACTGCTTCCAATGACGAGTTTGACGAAGAGCGCGTCCAACAACAGGGTACCAAGGAACAGATATCCAAGCTGATCCAGTTGACTCAGTACCTCGTCAGCTTTTGCAGGGCCCGGTTCACCAACCAAGGTGATCAATGGTCCACTGCACGCTGAGAGGTGAGGCACTAAGTATCCGGATAAGCAAGATGGTAGATAATCCAGAGCAGAGTGCAGGAATTGCTGCACTCTGTTTCCAGTCCGGTATTGAAGAAGGGTTTGGCGGGCTGCATCACAAAACCGCAGCTCTTTCTCAAGAGCTGGGCGCCAATTGATGCCGGCAACCACCACAATCCTCACAAGTAGCCACAAGTTAGCTAGGAAAGCTCCGAAATGCTGAAATACTCGAGACATTTTGGTACTGGTCTAAACAGACGCTTTTCACAATGCTTGGTTTTCGTTTCTGTACACTTGATCATGGCTGGGTTTTCCCGGATCCTTTGCAGTGCTCGGTCTCCGGAGAATTTAGTGGAGTTCTTTTAGATCTTCGAAGCCACAACCTGAAGATTGGTAGCTCCTTCCAGCTGCTCAGTCTTCGGAGAATTCCGTGGAAACTTAAGGGATTTCTGAATCCTCGAAGACACCGTCTAAGGTTTTGTGGCTCCTTTTGAGCATCAGAAGGAACTCGGGCAGTCTTCAAGAGCAGTATGACGTATGACGTCCTTCAAAGTTTTGACATCGCTGTGAGGAATCCCCAAAGCTTCTCCGATTGACTTTTGTGAAGAGATGAATTTCAAAATTTTGTTTTCGCACTTTACTAAAAAAATGAGAATTGTTCTGTTTTCTTTAATTTTTCCTATTACTTTCCGAGTCTTCAAGAAACATTTTATTATTAATTAATTTTAAATCTTCTGGGATATTTATCAAACTTCCTTGCAGGACATATCTTTCTGTAGCTTCCTGATTTAAAGTATACAAATCTCACTGCATTGGAAGTTTCAGTCTGGTTTGGGTTGAAATTCCTTGACCAGTATCTCGTTCGTGTCTGTGAATTGTCTTAAGGGTGGAATTCATTTCATCAGTTCTGTCAAATGGTTCTCATTTCTTCCATAAAGATAGTTATAAAGATAATTAAATAGCATTTGTTTCGGTAATAGAAGAGAGAGAGAGAGAGAGAGAGAGAGAGAGTGTATCAGTACACATTTTAAAATATTTCTTGTCTCTTTGATAACAGTCTGTTGACAATACACAATCTCTCTCTCTCTCTCTCTCTCTCTCTCTCTCTCTCTCTCTCTCTCTCTCTCTCTCTCTCTCTCTCTCTCTCTCACAGAAAATATCTAAATAGATTTATTGGACATCAAGATGGGTAAATAATAACAAAGAAAAAAAAGACTAATTAAAAAGATACACTGCTACTTCACTCACTCGCTCACCCTCTCACCCGTCCCACTCACTCACCCACCCCACTCACTCACTTACTCACTCACTCATCCCACTCACTCACTCAACTACTCACCCATCCCACTCACTCACTCACCCATCTCGCTCACTCACTCACTCACCTACCTGACCACTTACCAACTCACTCACTCTCCCACACACTCACCCACCCACTCACCTACTCATTCACTCAGCCACTCACTCATTCACCTAGTCTCTCACTCACTAACCCATTTACCTACTCACTCAACCACCCACCCACCCACCCGCTCACTCACTCACTTAGTCACTTACTCCCTCACTCACTCACTCACTCACTCATTCACAGACTACACTCACCCACCCACCCACTCACTCACTCACTCACTTATTTACTCTCTCACTCACCCACCCACTCACCCGCTTATCTACTCAGCCACTCACTCACCCACCCACCCACCCACTAACTAACTACCCACCCACTCACTAACTACCCACCCACTCACTAACTACCCACCCACTCAGTCACTCACTCACCCACTCACTCACCCACTCACTCACCTACTCACTCACTCATTCACTCACAGACTACACTCACTCACTCATTCACTCACAGACTACACTCACTCACACACCCACTCACTCACTCACTCACTCACTCACTCACTCACTCACTCACTCCCCACCCACCCACCCACTCACCCACCCACTCACTCACCCACCCACCCACCACTCACTCACCCACTCACTCACCCACTCACATCCCAGGTCCCACAGGAAGCAGGGCCAAAGACAAATGTATGCAGATAGAATCGGCTGCTCAAGGGATGAAAGCTGAAATGGGACAGAATGGAATGAAGGAGGTTTTGGGTGAATGTGTCATTCATTCTTTTGTTATTCATTTATTGTTTTTTGCTATTTTTCGTGTTGTTCATTTGTTCATTATTCATTTGTTTTTTGTTATTCATTTTTTATTGATTTTTTTTGCGTTATTCATTTGTTAATTTTTATTTGTTAGTCATATGAATTTTTTGTTGTTAATTTTTTTTGTTATTAATTTTTTTTTATTAATTTTTTCATGTTATTCATTTGTTTTTCCTGGGGTCCTTCACTTTGTTCTTCATCAGTCTTGGCATTTGGGTGTTATTATACGTTTGGAATAATAATAATAATAATAATAATAATAATAATAATAATAATAATTGGGCAGCAGACCCTCTTTTAAACAGGTTCTATTGAATATTATTGCTGCTTCATCTGCATTTATTTTGTAGAAGACTTTTTCTATTTTCCTTATTGCGGGCTTCTCTTCAGTGGAGGTGCGTGCTAACAGCTCGCCTATATTTGTCATTTCATGGCGGAAAAGTCAAAATCTGGATTCTGCTTCTTTATATATTCTATACAGTTAGTTCTAGACAGTTGTTGCCGCGACGTTTCGACAAACTCTTCTGTCATTCTCCAGCGGGAGCTAGTAGAGGACTGGCAGATTGCATAGGTCCTTCTGAATTTATACACGGGCTTCAGCGGGGTGGGGGTGTTCATGGACGAGCTGTTAGCACGCACCTCCACTGAAGAGAAGTCCGAAATAAGGAAAATAGAAAAAGTCTTCTTCAAAATAAATGCAGCTGAAGCAGCAATAATAATAATAATAATAATAATAATAATAATAATAATAATAATAATAATAATAATAATAATAATAATGGAAAGAGAAACCCACAAGATTCCTGTGTATAACTTTGATACATTAGCATACCCGGAAAGGTTCAGAAAAAGGGCACTCAACAAAGCTAGGAGGATTTTTTACAGGAAAATGCAGAGAGTACATGGAATACAGAAAACAAGAAAATAGTTTCCCCCCTTATATGCCTAAAATGAAACAAATTACTTCAAAAATGAAAGAAATTAAATATAAATTTGTGTACACCTTTGACAAAACCGTAAAAAACAAAGTATGTAAAAATAAATTGGAAGGAGAAGACAGTAATGTAGATGATATGGGGGAGTATACATAATTAATTGCAACAATTGTGGAGACAAATATGGGTGAAACAGGTTGGGGAATAAGGACTAGAATCCAAGAACACAGAAGGGCAGTACAACTCAGCTCACAGGGGAGTGCTATAGCTATAGGTAAACCAAAATGTCGTGGCGGGTGAGAGGACGGTTTTCCCGGACTATATCGTTCGAGTTAAGATCCCTTTGGTCATTTTACCCTTAAGAAACTGACCTCCTTAAACCTAAAATCTCAGCGGTAAAGGCGGATTAAGCACACAGAGGAGTGTTCGCTCCGTAATTATCCCGGATTTTGCTTTCATTTCTTCTAAATGTGACCTTGAGTATCCTTTGCGTTTGTGTTTTGTGTGCGCATATAGACCGATGCCAAATCAAATATTCCCAATCATGTTGTAATATATGAAGGTAGCATAAGTTATACAACGTAAATATAATTGGTTTCTGATTCATTTTTGCAGATTATTTCCACTTGTATAATTTATGTATATTTATGCCCTCGCTCTCTCTCATATGCATACAGTAAAAGAAATTCACACACACACACACACACACACACACACACACATATATATATATATATATATATATATATATATATATATATATATATAAACAAATGGGAGAGCTTCTGCGAGCTTGGAATTTGCAAATATATATAGTTAAATTAACACAAAACTAAGTATATATAAATTAAGTGTGGACGTTCAGTAAGGCCTATGGAAATACAGAGGCTTGGAAGAATAGAAAGCTTTTCAGAGGAAAGTCGAGTCAATAGGGATCGCCCAGAAGTATATGGCTCTCAGGAGACAATAACGGACCCACGAATTAAAAGGGGTAACAGATAATGGTAGGACTTTTAATGCTAGGGCATTGGCATCGTGGGGACAACGATTTAAATCGGCATGAAGGAACCGATAGGGTATAGTATACACACAAACGTATATAAAGAACAGCTAAAATGCAAATGAATCGCTTCGTCTTTGAAAATTGGTTCAAATCCCAGCTACTCCCGAACATCCCTCCTTCATCAGTCATCGTCATGGACAATGCCTCGTACCATTCTGTTGCTACTGACAAGCCACCGACGACAGCTGATAAAAAAATGCAATAAAAAGAATGGCTAATCAAGAAAGGGGCAGATTTGACAGACGACATGCGGAAGTGTGAGTTGCTGCAATTGGTGAAGATTCATTCTGCACGAACAGAAAAAGAATATGTCATTGATAAGCTGGCTCGTGAACATGGCCACAGGGTCGTCAGGCTTCCTCCATACCACTGTCAATATAACCCCATAGAACTGATTTGGGGGTACGTCAAAATTATGTCTGAGAAATAATTTTAAAATGGCGGATTTAAGACCGTTATTGCAAGAAGCCATTCAAAGGTCACTAAGAAAACTGGGCTAATGCTATAAAGCATGTGAAAAAACTTCAGATGGAAGATTCTGAAGGAGATGATTATGTGGAGCACTTAATGGAGTCTTTTGTAATTGAATTACGCGCATCCGATGACGACGACGACGACGACCATTGAATTTCTACGGATTTTATTGATTGTAAAATATATAATTTTTAATATTCATTATCTGCTTAAACTGCTTTTCTTTTTATATGTATTAAATAAAAAAACTTGATCTTATTATGTAAGTTATCGTTACCCTTTTTCAATAATGCAGAAAAATATACAGATGAAAAATGTATATTACAAAGATATGAAATAATTGCGTTAAATGTAAGAATGAATACAATAAAAAGACAACAATTCTTTAAGACATTATGAATTTTAACATTGTTTTAAAATACGTGGTTGCTTCAGTGCAATGTCGTACTTACATTTAAGGATGTAAACCATTTGTAATAAGAGGAAAAAAAAAAAAGAAGTGAAAGTGTGGGTGGAAGAGGGATTGGTCTCGCGCCATCCAGTAGAGAACTTATCCGGCTTTACTATAAGCTGATGAGATTTTTACCTGTGTCTACAAGGGAAAAAGTCCTAAACTTTTAGATTCAAATACGAAGCATTCTGACCAGACCTCTTGTCACCCGCCACGACATTTTGGTTTACCTAGGTAAACCAAAATGTCGTGGCGGGTGAGAGGACGGTTTTCCCGGACTATATCGTTCGCAGTTAAGATCCCTTTGGTCATTTTACCCTTAAAAACTGACCTCCTTAAACCCTAAAAATCTCAGCGGTAAAGGCGGATTAAGCACACAGAGAGTGTTGCTCCGTAATTATCCCGGATTTTGCTTTCATTTCTTCTAAATGTGACCTTGAGTATCCTTTGCGTTTGTGTGTTTGTGTGCGCATATAGACCGATGCCAAATCAAATATTCCCAATCATGTTGTAATATATGAAGGTAGCATAAGTTATACAACGTAAATATAATTGGTTTCTGATTCATTTTTGCGGATTATTTCCACTTGTATAATTTATGTATATTTATACCGCTCGCTCTCTCATATGCATACAGTAAAAGAAATTCACACACACACACACACACACACACACACATATATATATATATATATATATATATATATATATATATATATATATATATATATATATATATATATATATAAACAAATGGGAGAGCTTCTGCGAGCTTGGAATTTGCAAATATATATAGTTAAATTAACACAAAACTAAGTATATATAAATTAAGTGTGGACGTTCAGTAAGGCCTATGGAAATACAGAGGCTTGGAAGAATAGAAAGCTTTTCAGAGGAAAGTCGAGTCAATAGGGATCGCCCAGAAGTATATGGCTCTCAGGAGACAATAACGGACCCACGAATTAAAAGGGTAACAGATAATGGTAGGACTTTTTAATGCTAGGGCATTTGGCATCGTGGGGACAACGATTTAAATCGGCATGAAGGAACCGATAGGGTATAGTATACACACAAACGTATATAAAGAACAGCTAAAATGCAAATGAATCGCTTCGTCTTTGAAAATTGGTTCAAATCCCAGCTACTCCCGAACATCCCTCCTTCATCAGTCATCGTCATGGACAATGCCTCGTACCATTCTGTTGCTACTGACAAGCCACCGACGACAGCTGATAAAAAAAAATGCAATAAAAGAATGGCTAATCAAGAAAGGGGCAGATTTGACAGACGACATGCGGAAGTGTGAGTTGCTGCAATTGGTGAAGATTCATTCTGCACGAACAGAAAAAGAATATGTCATTGATAAGCTGGCTCGTGAACATGGCCACAGGGTCGTCAGGCTTCCTCCGTACCACTGTCAATATAACCCATAGAACTGATTTGGGGGCACGTCAAAAATTATGTCTGAAATAATTTTAAAATGGCGGATTAAGACCGTTATTGCAAAAGCCATTCAAAAAGGTCACTAAGGAAAACTGGGCTAATGCTATAAAGCATGTGAAAAAACTTCAGATGGAAGATTCTGAAGGGAGATGATTATGTGGAGCACTTAATGAGTCTTTTGTAATTGAATTACGCGCATCCGATGACGACGACGACGACGACCATTGAATTTCTACGGATTTTATTGATTGTAAAATATATAATTTTTAATATTCATTATCTGCTTAAACTGCTTTTCTTTTTATATGTATTAAATAAAAAAACTTGATCTTATTATGTAAGTTATCGTTACCCTTTTTCAATAATGCAGAAAAATATACAGATGAAAAATGTATATTACAAAGATATGAAATAATTGCGTTAAATGTAAGAATGAATACAATAAAAAGACAACAATTCTTTAAGACATTATGAATTTTAACATTGTTTTAAAATACGTGGTTGCTTCAGTGCAATGTCGTACTTACATTTAAGGATGTAAACCATTTGTAATAAGAGGAAAAAAAAAAAGAAGTGAAAGTGTGGGTGGAAGAGGGATTGGTCTCGCGCCATCCAGTAGAGAACATCCGGCTTTACTATAAGCTGATGAGATTTTTACCTGTGTCTACAAGGAAAAAGTCCTAAACTTTTAGATTCAAATACGAAGCATTCTGACCAGACCTCTTGTCACCCACCGACATTTTGGTTTACCTAGGTAAACCAAAATGTCGTGGCGGGGGTGAATGACAATTTTCCCGGACTATATCGTTCGCAGTTAAGATCCCTTTGGTCATTTTACCCTGAAAACTGGCCTCCTTAAACCCTAAAATCTCAGCGGTAAAAGGCGGATTAAGCACACAGAGAGTGTTCGCTCATGTAATTATCCCGGATTTTGCTTTCATTTCTTCTAAATGTGACCTTGAGTATCCTTTGCGTTTGTGTGTTTGTGTGCGCATATAGACCGATGCCAAATCAAATATTCCCAATCATGTTGTAATATATGAAGGTAGCATAAGTTATACAACGTAAATATAATTGGTTTTTCTGATTCATTTTTGCGGATTATTTCCACTTGTATAATTTATGTATATTTATGCCGCTCGCTCTCTCATATGCATACAGTAAAAAGAAATTCACACACACACACACACACACACACACATATATATATATATATATATATATATATATATATATATATATATATATATATATATATATATATATATATATATATATATATATATATATAAACAAATGGGAGAGCTTCTGAGCTTGGAATTTGCAAATATATATAGTTAAATTAACACAAAACTAAGTATATATAAATTAAGTGTGGACGTTCAGTAAGGCCTATGGAAATACAGAGGCTTGGAAGAATAGAAAGCTTTTCAGAGGAAAGTCGAGTCAATAGGGATCGCCCAGAAGTATATGGCTCTCAGGAGACAATAACGGACCCACGAATTAAAAGGGTAACAGATAATGGTAGGACTTTTAATGCTAGGGCATTTGGCATCGTGGGGACAACGATTTAAATCGGCATGAAGGAACCGATAGGTATAGTATACACACAAACGTATATAAAGAACAGCTAAAATGCAAATGAATCGCTTCGTCTTTGAAAATTGGTTCAAATCCCAGCTACTCCCGAACATCCCTCCTTCATCAGTCATCGTCATGGACAATGCCTCGTACCATTCTGTTGCTACTGACAAGCCACCGACGACAGCTGATAAAAAAATGCAATAAAGAATGGCTAATCAAGAAAGGGGCAGATTTGACAGACGACATGCGGAAGTGTGAGTTGCTGCAATTGGTGAAGATTCATTCTGCACGAACAGAAAAAGAATATGTCATTGATAAGCTGGCTCGTGAACATGGCCACAGGGTCGTCAGGCTTCCTCCGTACCACTGTCAATATAACCCCATAGAACTGATTTGGGGGCACGTCAAAAATTATGTCTGAGAAATAATTTTAAAATGGCGGATTTAAGACCGTTATTGCAAGAAGCCATTCAAAAGGTCACTAAGGAAAACTGGGCTAATGCTATAAAGCATGTGAAAAAACTTCAGATGGAAGATTCTGAAGGAGATGATTATGTGGAGCACTTAATGGAGTCTTTTGTAATTGAATTACGCGCATCCGATGACGACGACGACGACGACCATTGAATTTCTACGGATTTTATTGATTGTAAAATATATAATTTTTAATATTCATTATCTGCTTAAACTGCTTTTCTTTTTATATGTATTAAATAAAAAAACTTGATCTTATTATGTAAGTTATCGTTACCCTTTTTCAATAATGCAGAAAAATATACAGATGAAAAATGTATATTACAAAGATATGAAATAATTGCGTTAAATGTAAGAATGAATACAATAAAAAGACAACAATTCTTTAAGACATTATGAATTTTAACATTGTTTTAAAATACGTGGTTGCTTCAGTGCAATGTCGTACTTACATTTAAGGATGTAAACCATTTGTAATAAGAGGAAAAAAAAAAAAAAAGAAGTGAAAGTGTGGGTGGAAGAGGGATTGGTCTCGCGCCATCCAGTAGAGAACTTATCCGGCTTTACTATAAGCTGATGAGATTTTTACCTGTGTCTACAAGGGAAAAAGTCCTAAACTTTTAGATTCAAATACGAAGCATTCTGACCAGACCTCTTGTCACCCGCCACGACATTTTGGTTTACCTATAGGCATTGTTGGGAAAAGGACCATAGGATGGACTTTAAAACAGTAGGCTTATATGCAAAAGCAATAACATCAATCACAGGAGGGTAGTGGAAGGGGCACTCATCACAGAGATTGAAGTGATAGAAGGAAACAAAGGATTTACCTCAGAAGATCCCATAAACCGAGCTTTAATATTAAAAGAAGCTAAGATCGATCCTTCTGACCTGGAGGTCAGGTTTCCTGCCCAACAGACCGATGGTGACCACTCACTCACCACAAGGGTTAATCCCACTGACCATCAGATCAGGATATCAGACCGACAGGAGGAAATTAACAACTCTCAAGAGAATGGAAACCAGGACAGCCATCATATAAATGATAGCACAGGGAGAAGAAGTTCCAGAAGATTGCTGGGCCTTGAACCAGCCTGACTATATACCTTCACATCTCTTGAAAAAGGGTCACAGTTAGGACCTGAAAGTACTCGAGATTAGAGTAATATGCAAATATTTACAAGTAAACAAGTTATACACAGGAATCTTGTGGGTTTCTCTTTCCATCTTCAGAAGAAAACTGAAAGAAGTTTTTGTTTGGTTAATAATAATAATAGTAATAATAATAATAGTGTATTTAATTGGTATGTGCTTTTGTGTATGGGAAATTTGAGTACTTTTAAGTATATAATATATAATTTATATATTTATTATTATGTATGTATATGTATATATATATATATATATATATATATATATATATATATATATATATATATATATATATATATATATATATATATATTATTATGATCTCGCTTTTCGAGATCGACAGGTTCTTTACTGAAACAAGTAGTTGGGCTGAAATGACTGACGAGAGGTGACAAACAAAGGAGAGAGGAGCAGAACAAATACAAAAAAGTTTACCTTAAAATTGATTTATTTACAAAGCTATGTACATAATGTACAGTCGAGTCAGGTTCAATTAAATTTAAAATAAATGAACATATCATGAATAACCAAAAGCATCATAAGGATGAGCAGCTCAACAGACACATTACAAATGACGGGTAAAAAAAAACGTAAAACATTAGCAGCACAAAACATAATACAAAAGCAAAGCAATAAACATTTAAGCAGCAAAATAAAATAACAGGCAGTATAATACATCAAAAACAATAAATACAAAAAAGCATACTACTTGTTAAAAACAGCCCATTACATTAACATTCAAGAACGATGTTGCAAATAAAGACTAACAACGAAAACAGACCGAATGGCAACCATCTAGTCCTCAAACAGGTTATCCAACTCCAGGCGCCCAAATGACTGAGTTGCAGACAAGGTATCATTGGAAGACTGCAGGACAACGAAGACAGAGCCGACACGGCAACCATCTAGTCCTCAAACAAGTCCTCCAACTCCAGGCGCCCATGACTGAGTCGCAGACGAAGCTGTATCATTGGAAGACTGCAGGACAACGAAGACAGAGCCGACACGGCAACCATCTAGTCCTCAAGCACAAGTCCTCCAACTCCAGGCGCCCATGACTGAGTCGCAGACGAAGCTGTATCATTGGAAGACTGCAGGACAACGAAGACAGAGCCGACACGGCAACCATCTAGTCCTCAAGCACAAGTCCTCCAATAACGATGACCAAGATAGCTGACACGGCAACCATCTCGTCCTCAAAAACTCTCCGCTGCTCTGCTGCCAGGACCTGACTCGGCTCGGATACCTGCTGCTGCTACCACAACAGACCTGCCCTGGACCATCGGTCAACCCCTGACCATCGTTGCTGCTGCCTCTGAACCTGGCTCGTTGTCTTACAACCTGACTGACGTCTGACGCCATCCATCAGACGTCAACTCGCCAGTAATTAAAAACAAACAAAAACAAAGGAGGCAACAATCCACTAAGGGAACAATCGACAAACGATTGTTCCTAACACCTCCCACCTAACAGAAAAAAGATTTTCAAAAAATTTTTTTTTTAACAGAGACAAAATACTCTCAATGCTGCACACACCTCGCCAGCCAAAACAGAACCAACCCTGGCCTAAGGTCGCCTCAATATTATGATCTCGCTTTTCGAGATCGACAGGTTCTTTACTGAAACAAGTAGTTGGGCTGAAATGACTGACGAGAGGTGACAAACAAAGGAGAGAGGAGCAGAACAAATACAAAAGTTTACCTTAAAATTGATTTATTTACAAGTCCTCCAACTCCAGCTATGTACATATTTACAGTCGAGTCAGGTTCAATTAAATTTAAAATAAATGAACATATCATGAATAACCAAAAGCATCATAAGGATGAGCAGCTCAACAGACACATTACAAATGACGGGTAAAAAAACGTAAACATTAGCAGCAAAACATAGCCGACAAAAGCAAAGCAATAAACATTTAAGCAGCAAAATAAAATAACAAATAATACATCAAAACAATAAACGATACAAAAGTCAACTACTAAACATGAATCCAAAAAGACAGCAACCATCTAGTTACATTAACATTCACAGACGATGTTGCAACATAAGACTGCAGGACAATGAAGACAGAGCCGACACGGCAACCATCTAGTCTCAAGCTGCAAGTCCTCCAACTCCAGGCGCCTGCTGCTGACTGAGTTGCAGACCTGGTTTGTATCATTGGAAGACTGCAGGACAACGAAGACAGAGCCGACACGGCAACCATCTAGTCCTCAAGCACAAGTCCTCCAACTCCAGGCGCCCATGACTGAGTCGCAGACGAAACGTATCACGGAAGACTGCAGGACAACGAAGACAGAGCCGACACGGCAACCATCTAGTCCTCAAGCAAAACATCCTCCAACTCCAGGCGAATACCCATGACTGAGTCGGCAACGGCTGTATCATTGGAAGACTGCAGGACAACGAAGACAGAGCCGACCACGGCAACCATCTAGCTCAAGCACAAGTCCTCCAACCCAGGCGCCCATGACTGAGTCGCAGAACCAGACGTCAAGCTGTATCATTGGAAGACTGAGGCAGGACAACGAAGACAGAGCCGACACGACAACCATCTAGTCCTCAAGCACAAGTCCTCCAACAGGCACCCAAAACTGAGTCGAGACGAAGCTGTATCGTGGAAGACTGGACAACGAAGACAGAGCCGACACGGCAACCATCTAGTCCTCAAGCACAAGTCCTCCAACTCCAGGCGCCCAACTCCTGAGTCGCAGACTAAGGTATCACTGGAAGACTGCAGGACAACGAAGACAGAGCCGACACGGCAACCATCTAGTCTCAAACAAAGTCCTCCAACTCCAGGCGCCCGCGACTGAGTCGCAGAAACAAAGCTGTATCATTGGAAGACTGCAGACAACGAAGACAGAGCCGACACGGCAAAATCTAGTCCTCAAGCACAAGTCCTCCAACTTATTTAGGCGCCCATTGGACTGAGTCGGTTCAGACGGTTAAATTGGAAGACTGCAGGCAAATGAACAGAGCCGATGACGGCAACCATCTAGTCCTCAAGACAAGTCCTCCAACTCCAGGCGCCCATGACTGAGTCAGCAGATTATCAAAAGACAGTCGCAGACGAAAATCGAAAAACTAAGACAGAAGACAGAGCACACACGGCAACCATCTAGTCCTCAACAAGTCAGAACTCCAGGCACCCCGCGACTGAGTCGCAGACGAAGCTGTATCATTGGAAGACTGCAGGACAACGAAGACAGAGCCGACACGGCAACCATCTAGTCCTCAAGCACAAGTCCTCCAACTCAGGCGCCAACTGAGTCGCCGCTGTATCATTGAAGACTGCAGGACAACGAAGACAGAGCCGATACGGCAACCATCTAGTCTCAAGCACAAGTCCTCCAACTATTAGGCGCCCGACTGAGTCGCAACCCCAAGCTGTATCATTGGAAGACTGCAGGACAACGAAGACAGAGCCGACACGGCAACCATCTAGTCCTCAAGCACAAGTCCCTCCAACTCGACAGGCCGACCGGCAACCACTGAGTCCAACTCAAGAAACGTACGCAGATCGTCATTGGAAGACTGCAGGACAACGAAGACAGAGCCGACACGGCAACCATCTAGTCCTCAAGCACAAGTCCTCCAACTCCAGGCGCCCATGACGGACTCGCAGACAGCTGGATCACCTGGAAGACTGCAGGACAACCAAGACAGAGCCGACACGGCAACCATCTAGTCCTCGCTGCACGTCCTCCAACTCCTACAAACCTGCCCATGACCGGTTGCTGACCAAGATAGCTGAACCATCGAAAAACTTGTTGCTCTTGAACCTGACTGAGCGGATACATCCAAGACTGACGTCAACGGTAACTCGAGCCAGCACGAAAAACAAACAAAAACAAAGTAATTAAACAAACAAAAAAACAAAGGACAACCCATGAAGGAACAATCGACAAACGATTGTTCCTAACACCTCACACCTAACAGAAAAAAAGATTTTCAATAAAAATTTTTTTTTTACAGACAAAATACTCCCTCCCCAATGCTGCCACACCTCGCCAGCCAAAACCTCCAACCCTGGCCTAAGGTCGCTAATATTATGATCTCGCTTTTTCGAGATCTGTAGGTTCTTTAAAATGAAACAAGTAGTTGGGCTGAAATGACTGACAGAGGTGACAAACAAAGGAGAGGAGGAGCAGAACAAATACAAAAGTTTACCTTAAAATTGATTTATTTACAGTAAGCTATGTACATATTTACAGTCGAGTCAGGTTCAATTAAACAAAATAAATGAACATATCATGAATAACCAAAAGCATCATAAGGATGAGCAGCTCAACAGACATCATTACAAATGACAAAGTAAAAAAAAGATAAAACATTAGCAGCACAAAACATAAACACAAAATTCAAGTAATAAACAAAAGCAGAAAAACATAAATAGCAGGCAGTATAATCAATATCAAAACAATAAATTAAACAATACTACTTGTTATACTAACAGGCAGTTAAGCATTAACATTCAGCATGAATAAAAAACCCCAAAAGACTGCAGGAACAACTAAGACAACCGACACCAACAGGAGACTCCACAAGCAGGCGCCAGACGTGCAGACGTCCTTGACAGGAAGACTGCAGACAACGACAGAGCCGACACGGCAACCATCTAGTCCTCAAGCACAAGTCCTCCAACTCCAGGCAGAGCCCACGACGACCATCTCGCCGAGACGAAACCCGACGGAAGACTGCAGGACAACGAAGACAGAGCCGACACGGCAACCATCTAGTCCTCAAGCAAAGTCCTCTGCAACTGCCAGGCACCCAGGACGAGTCGCAGACGCTGTATCATTGGAAGACTGGGACAACGAAGACAGAGCCGACACGGCAACCATCTAGTCCTCAAGCCACAAGTCCTCCAACTGATTCGGCTGCCATGACTGAGTGCGAAGTCGGCTGTATCCATCAAGACTGCAGGACAAACAAAACAGAGCCGACACGGCAACCATCTGTCTCACCAGCACAAGTCCTCCAACCCAGGCAAAAAAACTGAGTCACAGACCAAGACTACAGGACTGACAGAGCCGTACGCAACCATCTAGTCCAAACAAACTCCAACTGGCGCCCAAGACTAGTAAAAAGAGACGAATTGCTGTAAAAATGGAAGACTGCAGGTTCGAAGACAGAAACACTGGCAACCAATGACTCGCCTAAACCAGTCCTCCAACAGAACTGAGGACCATCATTGGAAAACTGCAGGACAAAGAGAAGAGCCTGGCTATTTAAGTGCTCTAGTCTCAAACCAAGACCTCCAACTGAGGCGCCATATCAGAATCGGGACGAAGTCAATTCGCCAAATTACAGAAACAAATCAAAAACAAAGGCATTGCATGACTGGTCAGACAATCCCACTGGAAGACTGAACAATCGAGCCGACACGATTGTCCTCCTAACTCCAGGCGGTAACGGAGTAAACAGAAAATCATGAATATTGGGAAGACTTTTCAACGAAACAGAGCCGGCAGAGAAACTCATCTAGTCTACAAATATAAAATACTGAGTCCAGAAGGATGCTGCCACACCTTAGTCAATAAGATAGACAGTACCGATCTCGACAGACAAAATAGTTTTCATTGAAAATCATTTACAATTTCCTACAGTCAAAATAGACAAGCCGGACCCAGGCAACCTTGACTCGTCCTTCAAAACAAATACAGGAAGACTCAGGTACGAATAAAACAGAGCGATATATATCTACCCTCAAGCTATGTTAACAGTGCCAGGCACCGGATTCTTTACTGAAATTTAAATCATAAAAGACTCGCCAGTAACAAACAAACAGAAACAAAGGAGCATGATAAAAACAGAACAATAGACAAACATCGTCCTCCCTGCCCACCTAACGAAAAAACAGTTACAAATAAACACAATACAAAAGACAATTTCTATATTATAAACAACATTTAAGCCAAACAAAAACAGGAAGCCGAACATGAAACTAAATAAATTCTTGCAAAAAGCCAACTTGGGCAAAAAGGTGACAAACACGGAGTTAGGAGAACATTACAACGATGTTAGTTAAAAGAGGAAGACTTTACAAAATGTAATGAATCAGAGCCAGAGTTCAAGACAAAATCTTGAATCCTTCAAAAGCACTCAAGATCACTAGGCAAGGATGAGGAAGTTCAGACAGACACATTAAAAATGACGTAAAACAGCAGACACGTATTTACATAAATTAAAAATCTCAAATGGAAGAAAAGTAAAAGGCACAAATGACTAAAAGGAACGAAAAAAATCATGGAAAATGATAAAATCATGAATATTAACAGGCAGCAAGACAAAATACCGACAGACGAACCATCTAGAGTCTCAAACAGTACCCAACTGGCACCCATGAACACTCAGGACAAATTTGAGTCACCACACTCCCAGCCTAAATCTAAAAGCACAGCTGACGTGGATCACTGCCAGGGCCGACAAAACAAGCCGATTATTCGGCAACCATCTTAATCAAGTACTTCAAGGGCACGTACTGACGTCCTCCAACCACGACGCCAGGCCGACTGGCACCATCTCGTCCTCAAAAACTGTCCTAGAAGCTGTATCTGTGGAAGACTGCAGGTACAAAACATAGCCCAACTTAACCATTATAGTAATCCTCAACCATCCTCCAAACTGACGAATCATCCATGACTTGAAAACAAAAAAAACAAAGGTATCAACTGGAAGACTGCAGGACAACGAAGACAGAGCTATGACACCTGCCCAACCAAAAAAGTCCTCAATAAAGTTATTATTTTACTCCAGGCGCCCATGACGGATTATTATTATTAGCCAAAAACAGATGGCAACTGTATCGTGAAATAGAGCCGACACGGCAAAACGTTATTACTCAAGAAACAAGTCCTACAGGTAACTCCAGGCACCTAAATGACTGAGAGGTGACAAACATCACTGGAAGACTGAGCAGAACAAATTTGGAAGAGTTTGACCCGACAACCAATCTATGTGAGGGTTTAAGACAAGTGTCTCGAAACTTTAAAAATAAATGGCGTATCTGAATCGCAGATCCCAAAAGGAAGACTGCGTGGACAACGCAAGGACAAAAAAACGTTGGCAACCAGCACACCAGTCCTCAAGCACAAGTCCTCCAACTCCAGGCGCCCATGACTTAATCGAGACCGAAAATGTATCGTGGAAGACTGCAGGACAACGAAGATAAGCCGACACGAACCATCTAACCTGGCACAAGTCCTCCAACTCAGAGGCGCCCATGACGGCGTTAAATAGACGAAGTCTGTAACGTGGTAAGACTGCAGGACAACTTGAGACCGACAGAGCCGACACGGCAACCATCTAGTCCTCAAGCACAAGTCCTGACAACTCCAGGCGCCCATGACTGGCAAGTCGCAGAAAGCTGTATCCTGGAAGACTGTCAGGACAACAACAGAGCCGACACGGCAACCATCTAGTCCTCAATGCGCAAATCTCCTCTCCAACTCCAGGCGCCCATGACTGAGTCGCAGGTACGAAGCTGTGCTGTGCATTTAAATACTGACAGGTACAACGAAGTTGCAATCTTAAACACGTCAACCATTCTTGCCCTAAGCATTTGTGCCTCCAACTCAGGCGCCCATGACCCCTGATCCAGAGACGAAGCTGTATCAGTAATAAAAGACAGGACGACAAACAGATAGCCGATATGGCAACCATCTGGTTCAAAAACACAACTCCTCCAACTCCAGGCGCCCATGAGAAAAAAAGTTTTCAGACGAAAGCTGTATCGACAAAAGACTGCAGGATTAGCCAAAACAGAACCGACCCTTGGCAAACCATCTAGATCTCAAGCACAAGTCCTCCAACTCCAGGCATGACTGAGTCAAGTAGACGAAGCTAAATCGTGGAAGACTGCAAAACAAAAGACAGAGCCGACACGGAACCAACTACAAAAAGTTTACTTTCAGTAATTGATTTACTTACAAAGCCCATGGATTTTTCAGCTGAATTAAATTGCAAAATAAATGAACAATCTTGTATCGATGGGAAAGACTGCAGGACCCAGCTCAACCTCCCCTTCAGCCCAAACCCCCTGCAGTCAAAAACGTAAAACATCTAGCAACAATTACATCCTCAAGCACAAGTCCTCAACTAGAGGCAAAAAAGCCAGAACATTTTAATGTCAAACCAATAAAACTGATTAACAAACAGAAACATACAAAATATGTGACATTAACAGGCAAGCACAAGTCCTATAACATTTAGATGCCCATGACTGAGTCGCAGACGAACAGCTGTATTAACAGGAAGACTGCAGGACAATGGACAGAGCCGACACGGCAACCATGTCTCCTCAGAGTGGTGATATTCCTCCTCCAGGCCGACCACGACAGAGCTCGAGACGTCCCTGTATCTGGTCCTGTGTCAACAACGAAGACAGACAACCATCTAGATCCCCAAGACAAGTCCTCCAATGACAGGACCAAGATATGTGACGAACCATCTCAGAAGTCTCTCAGGAAATGCTGTATAGAAAATGACTCGCAGGTACGAATACCTGTCCAAACAACTCCTGGCCCCCTACCATGACTTCTGACCTCTCAACCGAAGCTGTACGAACCTGAAGACTGCAGGACAACATCATAAGACAAGCCAGACAATTAAAAACAAGAAAAAACAAAGGAGTCACTGAGGGAACATCGACAAACGATTGTTCCAACATTACCAACAGAAAAAAAAGATTTTCTCAAAAAATTTTTTTTTTACAGACAAATATCTCCCCCAATGAATGCCACACCCAGCCAAAACAGAACCAACCCTGAAAGGTCTGTCATATTGAGATCGACAACTGAAACAAGTAGTTGGGCTGGAAATGACTGACGAGAGGTGACAAAACAAAGGAGAGTAGGAGCAGAACAAATACAAAAAGTTTACCCTTAAAATTGGTTTTTTACAAAGCTATGTAAATTTACATCGAGTCCATTTCAATTAAATTTAAAATAAATGAACATATCATGAATAACCAAAGCATCATAAGGATGACGCTCAACAGAGGTAATGACGGTTCAAAAACGTAAAACATTAACAGCACAAACATGTAAGCACCTAGAACAAAAAAACTCAGAGATGGTCAAAAAAAATAAAATAGATTACTTGTTCCAAAACACCAAACATTCTGAATGAACAGGCAGAAAGCGACGAAGACCAGGCACGAACAACCATCTAGTCCTCGAAACAGCCCCTCAAACGGCACAGGCTGCCATAGTTGGCTCAGTCACCGAAAGTCCAGAGCGACCGGCAACTAAGGTCTGTCCTCAAGCACAGTGGGACTGTCCCTCCTCCCGTTCGGTGCGTCGTCGAGACCATGACAGAGCCGTATATTTGGCAACCATCTAGTCCTCAAGCACAAGTCCTGAACTCCAGGCGCCCATGACTGACGACCAGACGAAGCTGACATCGTGGTGGGCGACCATCCGTCCGCCAGGCCCAACCTCCAGTCACGAAGACAGAACAGAACACGGCAACCATCTCGTCCTCAAGCACAAGTCCTCTGACTCCAGGCGCCCATGACCGAGTCGCGAACGTTTCTACCCAACTGGAAAGACTGCGAGGACAACGAAGACAGAGCCGACAGATGACCACCTGACTCCGCAAGCCACGTCCTCCATCCATCAGACGGCAAGCGCCAGTCCAAGACTTAAACAACAAAACAAACAAACTGAGGCAAGCAAACACTCCAACTGGCGCCCGACAAACGGAGAAACACCGTGCCCAGGTTCCGGGACAGAAAAAAGGTTTTCAAACAATTTATGACTTACAGGAAATACATATCGTGGAAGACTGGCGAAGACAAAACAGAACCAACCATCTGGTCCTCAAGCACAAATTGAGGATCGACAGGTTCATTTTACTGGAACAAGTAGTTGGGCAATGACTGCGAGACGAAAACAGCACCAACAGGCAGAACAAATACAAAAGTTTACCTCAAAATTGTCCAGTACATATTTACGGTCGAGTCCAGCTGTATCAATTAAGATTTAAAATAAATGAACATACCATGAATCCTCAAAGCATCATAAGGATGAGCAACCCCAGCAGAGTTCATTACAAATAATCCCAGTCAAAAACGGCCAGCACCATCTACATCTTCAAGCAACCAGAGTTAAACTCCAAATAACTGGTCAAATAAATAAAATAGAAAAACGCAACAAATCATAAACATAAAACCGATACAACAGGCAGAAGAAGTGACCGGTCCTCCAGAGCGCCAATGAGTCGACGAAACAGCGCCTGCTGTATCGGGAAGACTGCAGGACAACCTGACAGACAGAGCCGACACGGCAACCATCTCGTCCTCAATTACAGTCCTGACTCCTCCATATGCCCATGACTGACCACGACAGAAGCTGTATCGTGGAAGACTGCGGACGTCGAAAAAAAAACAATCCAAGACAAGTCCTCCAACTCCGAAGCTCATGACAGTCACGTTCGAAGACCAGGACAGAGCCGAGCTTGCAAATATCTCGTCCTCAAGGAAATCCTTAACTCCAGGCCCCGCTATTCGCAGGTACGAACCAATCGCGGCCTACAGGACAACTGAAGGCAAAGCCGAACCCGGGAACCATCTAGTTTCAACCACAAGAAAAACTCCGGGCGCCATCCATCAGATCAAAACATTGTCGAGGAATTACTGCAAACAAAACAAAGGAGGTAACCATCTGAAACTTAAAATAACTCGACAATCGACAAAACGATTGTATCCTTGCGGAAACAGAAATCCTACATAACAAGTCCTCCAACTATTATATTTTCAATTTAAAATTATCGTGGAGACTATTAAAAGCTGAAACGAACCAACTTGGCCTCTAGGTCGAATCAAAGTCCTCCATTGTCGAGATCGACAGGTTGTGGTTTACGCAACAAGTCAGTTTGGCTCGTGGAAGAGAGGTGACAAACAAAGGAGAGAGGAGCAGAATAAATTACAAAGTTTAAACTGATCCTCAAAGCACAAGTTATCAAAACCATAAACCATGAATATAAAATAAGTCGCATATCAAAGCTGTATCGAGTGGAAGAATGCATGAGCAGCAAACAGACACATTACAAAATGACAACCATAAACGTTAAAACATTCAGCACAATTAAAATTCAGAACCTAGATTAAAAAGCTATGGCCGTCAAATCAAGAAAATAGATTAACAAATTATAGATAAGAAAAATTAATTTAAATAATCAAGACAACATAACCAGACGCCCCAATACAGTCGCAAAACAAGCTGTATCGTGAAGACACTGCAGGACAACGAAACAAGAGCCGACACGGCAACCATCTCGTCCTCGAGAGTAAAGTGCTGACGTCAACTCCTCCAGTACCGACGACCACGACAAAATTTCAAGCATCTGTAAAAATAAGAAACGATGACAACGAACAGAGTATAACCTCGAAAACCATCTGTCCTCCTCCAAAACGATCCAAGACAGAGCCGACACTGCTCTGCCTGCTCTGCTGCTCTGCTGCCAGGACCTGACTCTCAGGTACGGATACCTGCTGCTGCTACCACAACAACTTGCTGCTGCCTGGACCATCGGTCGTTCTGCCCTCGAACCTGACTCGTTGCTGCTACGAACCTGACTGACGAAGTCTGACGCCATCCATCAGACGTCAACTCGCCAGTATTAAAAACAAACAAAAAAAAGGAGGCAACAATCCACTAAAGGAACAATCGACAAACGATTGTTCTAACTATAGTATATATATATATATATATATATATATATATATATATATATATATATATATATATATATATATATATATATATATATATATATATATGTATGCTATTTATGTATGTATGTATGCATGCATGTGTGTGTGTATAGATGGCTGTGGCAAAGTAGATAACTCTATGGCCTATTTCCCCCAAGGCAGAGGCAAGAACAGGTCATGCAACCCCATCCCAAACGAAAATCCGCACACAAATGTCATGAAGCCTTGATTAATCCCAAACAAATAAATCCGTAAATCCTTCAGTAATCGCCAAATAATCCCCACATGCCCACCGCCCCTCAGCCATGCCACAGCAGACTGCCATAACAAGGTTTGCCAAAAGCCAAAAGCCAATCAGGCCAATTAAGATGACGGATCTTCCGCCTGTCTGGGTGAATGATTGATATCTACTACAGATGGTTTTCATATTTTCTGGTCCTTGGCGGATGTCTGTGGAGTGCATTGCTGTCTGAGGTCTGTTAATGGATTTCTTTGTTTGTTTATTTATATTAAGTTTCTTTTTTAATTTTTTTATATTGATTTTGTATTTATGTTTTTATCTGTTTATTTTTTTTGTTTTATTTTGTTTTTTTATTAATTTTATCTATTTATTTTTTATTTATTTATTCATCTATTTATCTATTTTTGTTTATTTTTGTATTAATTTTATTTGTTTTTTTATTTATGTATTTATTTATTTATTTATTCATCCATTTATCTGTTTTTATTTTTTTTAAATTTAATAATTTTGTTTATCTATTTATGTATCTGTTTATCTATTTTTTATTTATATATATTTTATCTTCATTTATTTATCTGTATTTATTTATTTGTTTATCTTTATCTATTTATTTGTTTATTTACCTGTTTATTTTCATGTTTATTGGTGAGTCGACTGTGAAAATATAAGGATTCATGCCCATCCCATGCCCGGTTAAAAGGTTAAGGTTATAAGGGGTAGGGTCATGCCCCTGCGATGCAAAAAGTTTTTCCCCTATGCTTGTCTGAACATTTCAGATCATACCCCTGACACAAACGTTGTTTTTTCTTTGCTTGTCTTAACATTGAAAACATTCCCACCCAAATGATTGTTGTGACACAAACGTTTTTCCAATTGCTTGTCTTAACATTTAAAACATTTCCACCCAAACGTCTCCCCGACACCAACGTTTTCCCCTCTGCATGCCTGAATATTTAAATACATTTCTACCCAAACGCCTCTCCAGACACAAACGTTTTCCACTGTTTGTTTTTTTTATGTTTAAAATACCTTCGTCATAAAATGTTTTCCTCTTGCTTGTCTGAACATTCAAACATTCTTACCCGAATGACTTCTCTGGCCTAAACGTTTTTCCCTTTACTCGTCTGAGCATTTACAGTGATACCCCTGATATAAACGTTTTTTCTCCCTTGCTTGTCTGAACATTTAAAATGACGCAAACATTTTCCCCTGTCTTTCTTGTAGAACATTTAGATACCTTTCCACCCAAACGGCTCTTCTGCCACTTCCCCAAAACGTTTCCCCACCCGCCTTGGACCTCCCTTTACAAACAAACGTTTACGAACGTTTTTCCACGCGGGCCCTCGCATCACCATCAAAAAAAGGGGGGGCTTTTTGATATGCGTCTCGCGCCATCGACCCTTGTCCGGGATCTTGGAGGAGGGGGGAGGGGTCATGTGCGAGAGGAACCGACCATTAGGTCGAAAGTCCTTCAGGATGAGTCGAATTCTCGCCCTTATCGTCAGGGATCCAGCGCCTTGCTGCCTCGTAATTAAGGGGTATTTTAATGCCGGTTCATGGAGGTGCTCTAGATATATATACAACATTTTAGGGGTCTCCTGAAGGTGTGTCGGATTTAGGGAATAGGGCGGGAGAGGAGATGGAGGGGAGGGAGAGGGGAAGGGGAAGGGGAGGGGGGAAATCTATTTGAGAACGTTGATGGGGATATAGAATTACCAGGGTCGACGTTGATAGATTTATTTTTTTTTCTCTTCATTTTGGCTTCAGATTTAAAAGGTTTTTGAATGGGGCCTTGTAAAGGTGTAGGTGTTTTTTTGTAATGTAGCTTTTGTTTGCTTTATGGTTTAGCTTTTGTTTGGTTTATAGTTTAGCTTTTGTTTGCTTTATAGTTTAGCTTTTGTGGGCTTTATTATATAGTTTTTGTTTGCTTTAAAATTTCGGGTTTGTTATCTGTATAGTTCTAGCTTTTGTACTTTATAGTTTAGCTTGTGTTAGCTTTATTATATAGCTATTGTCAGCTTTATAGTTTAGATTTTGTATGCTTTATAATTTAGATTTTGTATGCTTTATAATTTAGATTTTGTTAGTCTGTAATTCAGGTTTTGTTGACTTAATAATTTAGCTCTGTTGTTTAGCTTTTTATAGCTTGGCCTTTTATACTTTCATAATTTAGCTTTTATTAGCACTATAGTTTATGGTTTAGCTTTGTATAGCTTTATAGTTCAGCTTTTTAATAATTCACAATTTAGCTTTAGGTACTTTATAACAGCTTTTGTCACTGTTCATATTTTTTTTTACTAAACCGCCATTTTGTGACGAAGTCACTTATATTGTATATGGAAACCCTATAGATATTCCTGTAGCCTTTTATAGCCCAAAATATAACCCAGCATTCTCCCTCTGCTATATTTTATAGCCACGTATTAAGTCGTTCATTTCAGTGCTATATTTATATTTATAATGTATATTCCTCTGCGGTTTGAGAATGCGCGCCATCTCGTAATGTTTACACAAACGTTCCACATTTTTATTCACATTTTTATTCACTTCCCAATTACATTTATCATTCATTCAAGCCGAGCAACTTCCGGTCATCAGTGATTAATATAGAGAGCTTCCTGTCATCGATGATTAATATAGAGAGCTTCCGGCCATCAGTGATTAATAGAGAGAGCTTCCGGTCATCAGTGATTAATAGAGAGAGCTTCCGGTCATCAGTGATTAATATAGAGAGCTTCCGGTCATCAGTGATTAATAGAGAGAGCTTCCGGTCATCAGTGATTAATAGAGAGAGCTCCCGGTCATCAGTGATTAATAGAGCTTCCGGTCTCAGTGATTAATCTCCGGTCATCAGTGATTAATAGAGAGCTTCCGGTCATCAGTGATTAATAGATTCCGGTCATCAGTGATTAATCAATTTCGGTCATCAATTAATAGAGCTTCCGGTCATCAGTGATTAATAGAGAGAGCTGTGTCCATCTCCATTAATCCCACGAAGCGGAAATTTTATAAATCAATCAGTTAATTGTAGGGACGTTGTTCTGAATGTAATCAGGCGATTATTTTAATAATCTCGCTCATAATTAATCATTGTTTGCTATAACTGCCGTTGCCGTTGATGGCAGTTACGTTAATGTAATTCAAGAATTACATTAATCCTGTTTATGCCGTTGTTGGCAATTACCTTAATTAGTTTGGATAATTACATTCTCGTTCTCACCTTTGTTGAAAGTTACGTTAATTTTTAAAGATTATTTTAATTATATACTCTCATCATTATTGGCAGTTGCCTTCAATTATTTTCGATAATTACATTAATCCTGTTGTCAGTTACCTTGATTATTTCCGATAACCACATGAAACCTTCTCTAAAATTCTTGTTTTCCAGAAATAAGAATAATTTTTGATAATTACATTAATTACATTTGTAATAACATTAATTATTTTTGATAATTACATTAATCCTATTCTTGCATTTGTTGGCAATTACCTTAATTTTTCGATGATTTTATTAAACCTGTTCTTCATTCTGATTTTCCCGAAGAATTACCTTAATTACTCTTAATTACCTTTGTTGTCGCGTCTAACGACCCAAGCCGTCATCTGCAGGTCTCCCTCGATTACCTTAGCTTCTTAATTACCTTTGTTTTCTCCTAATTACCTTCATCTGGTTCGCATATTACCATCGTTTGCCCTAATGGCGACCGTTTTCTGTTGTTGCCATTATTATATTTTTTATTATTTTTTCTTACAAATTACCTGAGAGTTGTAGTGTCAGATTACATTAATTATTTTTTGTGTAATTACCTTAGTTATTTGTAATTATCTTAATTGCTGTTTCTTGTTACTTGAGTTTCTCTCAATTTATTTATTTAAGATTTCTTTCTTTTCGAATTGATTGATTATCTTAATTATCTTAAAATGATCCGATTACCTTTGGTGTCTGTTATGGCCTTAGTATCTCCCTTTGAGCTGCCAAGGGGTTTGTTTCTGGTTTGTCTGTGTGTGTGTGTCTGTAACGCTTTGGTTTAAATCATAGGCCAGATGTCGAGTGAATCATTTATTATTCAATTCATTTAATGTAATTCTCATTGATGTGTTGTGAAACGGCAGCTTCCTGCTGTTCGTGGAAGAAAACGGTGGTGGTATTCGTGAAAGAAAACGTCGTTGACTCACGACTTCTGCACCACTGTGACTCAACTGTTGACTCACTTCATTGACTCACCTCACCTTCATTGATTGACTCACTTAACTTTCTACACCATTATGACTCACTTCATTGATTCACCTCACCTTCATTGACTCAGTTCATCTTCTGCACCATCATGACTCAGTTATTGACTCACTGCATTGACTCATTTAACCTTCTGCACCGTTATGACTCAGATATTGACTCTTCATTTACTCACTTCACCGCCTTCATCGACCAACTTCACCGTCTGAACCATTATGACTCGATTATTGACTCACTTTATTGACTCACTTCACCTTCTCCACCATTATGACTCACTTCATTGACTCATTTCATCTTCTGCACCATTATGACTCCATTAATTGACTCACTTCACGTTCTGCACCATTATGACTCAGTTATTGACTCAGTGCATTGACTCATTTCACCTTCTGCACCGTTATGACTTGGTTACTGACTCACTTCATTGACTCACTTCTCCTGCATTGCATTAAACCTTCCCAAGTGTATTTCATTATCATGACATCATCATCATCTGTCATTATCTGGACAGTCTCTGCCAATGTCTCAGTTTATCATTGTATCTTTTAAATCACTGGAAGAGAGTTAATGTGATTTCATGAGCGAGGAACTGAATGGCATTTGAGAGTTGTATAATCAAGCAATTTTGCGGAGATTCTGGGAGATAAAGGGTTTTGCGGGGATTTTGCAGAGATTTTTTAGCTAAAGGGATTTTTGCAGAGATTCTTTTAGCTAAAGAGATTTTGTGGAGATTCTTTTATCTAAAAGAATTTTGCAGAGATTCTTTTAGCTAAAGGGATTTTGCAGAGATTCTTTTAGCTAAAGGGATTTTGCAGAGATTCTGTTAGCTAAAGGGATTTTGCAGAGATTCTTTTAGCTAAAGGGATTTTGCAGAGATTCTTTTAGCTAAAGGGATTTTGTGGAGATTTATTAAGCTAAAGAGATTTTGCGGAGATTCTTTTAGCTAAATGGATTTTGCAGAGATTCCATTAGCTAAAAGGATTTTGCAGAGATTTTTTTAGCTAAGGGAGTGGATTCTTTTTTTAGCTAAAGGGGTTTTGTGGATATTCTTTTAGCTAAAGGGATTTTGTGGAGATTTATTAAGCTAAAGAGATTTTGTGGAGATTCTTTTAGCTAAATGGATTTTGCAGGGATTCTTTTAGCTAAAGGGATTTTGCAGAGATTTTTTTTAGCTAAGGGATTTTGTGGAGATTCTCTTAGCTAAAGGGTTTTGCAGAGATTCTTTAAGCTAAAGGGATTTTGCAGAGATTCTTTTAGCTAAAGGGACGTTATTATTATTATTATTGTTATTATTATTCAGTGACCTGAATTTACTTGCAAAGCAGACAGAAACAGTTCCAGAAAATAGAAAATTGAATAAACAGACGTGGGAAAGAGACAATAAACAGACAAAGAAAGGATAAATGAATAAATAAGAACATATAATATAAAAATTATTTGTCAAGAAATAATCACTTAATGATAAGCCCTCTTCTTATTTCTCAATTCAATAGTGACTCTTCATTCCTTATAATTCTGTACCTTTATTTTATTTCCTGGCTTAACTGAGCATTGAGGCCCATTTGTTCTGACACTTCTGCCACTCAGTTGCCACTCGCCTTTGCTCACTCCTAGCCTTTTAACAAAATAGGTTTTCCTCAGTTTTTACACTTTTTCCTCACATTCAAGCGCCGTCCACCACTTCGAGGATGTCACGACTCTCTCTCTCTCTCTCTCTCTCTCTCTCTCTCTCTCTCTCTCTCTCTCTCGATTCCAGGCTTTCCATCTTTACGCTTATATGTACATATAATTACAGTAAAATATAGCATACTTAAGAAAGGCTCGAAGTTTCCTCTCTCTCTCTCTCTCTCTCTCTCTCTCTCTCTCTCTCTCTCTCTCTCTCTCTCTCTCTCTCTCTCCCGACTCCGGAGACATGTATGGTAATTAGGCTGGCGACCTCGGGCATTGTGATAAGAATTTTTAATCACCCACTCAAAGGGCGCCGCTTCCTTTGGGATTACGTACAGTAGCAGAAGAAGGATATTATATATATATATATATATATATATATATATATATATATATATATATATATATATATATATATATATATATATATATATATATATATATATATAAATATATAAAAATAGAGAGAGAGAAGAGAGAAGAAGAAGAGAAGATAAATAAACTCCTACTAATAATAGTATTGGAATTATAAGTTGTAACTAATATAATAGTTTAAAAATAACAGGTTGTAGAATACAGTACTGTTTAAAGAATAGGTTCCATCGTCTTTTGTTTAAGTTTATTATTATTATTATTATTATTATTATTATTATTATTATTATTATTATTATTATTATTATTATTAGTTAAAGCTTAGGTTCACATAGTTTTCTATTATTTTAATTTTTGAACTATATAATGATATAATTATTTTTTTTTCTTTGCAGGTAAATAATTGGAGACAAATCTTCAAAGGCCAGCTCAGGCATACGTAAGTCTCTCTCTCTCTCTCTCTCTCTCTCTCTCTCTCTCTCTCTCTCTCTCTCTCTCTCTCTCTCTCTCTCTCGTGTTTTTTTTTGTTTCGTTTTAATATTTTTTAAAAATATTTCTTTTCTGCTTTCTTATTGTAACTTTCTCTCTCTCTCTCTCTCTCTCTCTCTCTCTCTCTCTCTCTCTCTCTCTCTCTCTCTCTCTCTCTCTCTCTGCTAAATGAGCCTGATTAAAATTCTGCACTCTGACATTTGTGCCAACTGTTATGATAATGTTTTCCCCTGAATGATTTGGACAGCTTGTTAATTTGCTTTTGGAAAACAAAGCTTTGATTGATTGAGTTAAGGCGTGTACTGTATATATATGTATGTTTATTTATATATATATATATATATATATATATATATATATATATATATATATATATATATATATATATATATATGTGTGTGTGTGTGTGTATATATGTATATACATACATATATATATGTGTATATATACTATATGTATGTGTATGTATGTATGTATATACAGTATGTATGTATTTATGTGTATATATGTACATATATATCTATCTCTATCTATCTATCTATCTATATATATGTATAAACATACATGAATATCTATGTATGTTTATATATGCATATATATTATTTATATATATATATATATATATATATATATATATATATATAATATATACCGATAGATAGATAGATAGGTAGATAAATGATAAATAGATAGAAGTAATTAACACACAATCACTTGTGGGACAGAAATAAATTTCTGACTCACATCGGGATCGAACCTGGGTCATTCTTTCGAAAGATTGAGGTTAAATTTACAAAGTAGTTTTATTAGTAAGAATCAAGCCCAAGAACTAAAAAAAAAAAAAAAGATTGTGAAGACCTTGAAAAGGATTTGGGCACAGAAGATCTCGAAGTGAATATGCAGGAAACGAACAAGTCGAAGTTTCTGTAGAGCGTTTAATGCTGTATGAAACTCTGACCCGCAGGCTGGTGGTGGCCTACCCTTTATCGTTGCCAGAAGCACGAGCATGGCTAACTTTAACCTTAAATAAAATATAAAAAGTACTAAGGCTAGAGGGCTGCAATTTGGTATGTTTGATGATTGGAGGGCGGACGATCAACATATCAATTTGCAGCCCTCTAGCCTCAGTAGTTTTTAAGATCTGAGGGCGGACAGAATAAAGTGCGGACGGACAGACAAATCCGGCACAACAGTTTTCTTTTACAGAAACCTAAGAGACGCAAAACCCCAAAGGGAATTCGGGAAAGAATGCCCAAAATCTCAGAGTGGAATTGGGGGTGGAAAAAACCCACCCCACCTCACCCCACGTCTAAAAGATTAAGCAACGGACCGATAATGGGTTTGGAAATTGGCCTCCATTTTAATATCCACCGGAAATGGAGACATTTTACCTCATTATCGATTTCGAATCGAATTCCGATTGGTTCCTGGAAGGGTCGGCCGAGGACGGGGTGGGGGAGATGGGGTGAGGGTAGGGGTGAGGGGATAATTTTAGAGGTCCATCACCCTTCAATCTTCTCTTCATTTTTATTGAGTTTCAGTTCGTTTCTTCCTCTTCCTCTTCTTACTTCTTACTCTTCATCTATCTATCTATCTATCTATCTATCTATATATATATATATATATATATATATATATATATATATAATCGCATCTCTTATATATAATCTCATCCTGGTTAAAATACCAAATTCAACATAGTGGAACCATATTGGTTTATGCTCTCCTCTCTCTCTCTCTCTCTCTCTCTCTCTCTCTCTCTCTCTCTCTCTCTCTCTCTCTCTCTCTCTGATTAGATTATATCTCCAAAAATGAAAAAAATCAATAATCGTCGAACACTGAAGCTGTTTACCTTGTACCTGTCACAAGATTTAAGACTGTTTACCTTCGTGGTCAAAATTCTCGGATATTTGGGTCACTGTTTCTTAGGAGAGAGAGAGAGAGAGAGAGAGAGAGAGAGAGAGAGAGAGAGAGAGAGAGAGAGAGACTAGAAGTGAGTGGTCATTGCTCTGCCAGAATGTATACCACCAAAACGAAGACACCATTTCCTCTCTCTCTCTCTCTCTCTCTCTCTCTCTCTCTCTCTCTTTTCTCTCTCTCTCTCACTTTTCCCTGTTGATATTTTCTTCTAATCCTCCTGATCCTTTCCCCTCCTCCTCCTCCTCCTCCTCCTCCTCCTCCTCCTCCTCCTCCTCCTCCTCCTCCTCCTTCCTCTCATTATCATCATCATCATCGCCCCTTCTCATTTATGTTAATCTATTTCTGGTCTTCTTCGCTTCCCTTTCGCCCTCTACCTTCTCCATTATCATTGCTCTTGCCTTTGTTCTCTCTATTTTTTTAATTCTTGTTCACTTCCTCCCTTGATTCGCATTCGTTACTTTTTATTTTGGGCGTAATTATCGGGGCTTTCGTGTGTCTGTTCAATTCTTTTACTATTTAATTTGGTCGCGGTTTTAATGAGTAGCAAAGTTATTCAGGATGGATTGTAATTAATGATAAAAAAAGAACTGTGCGTGGGTTGTGAGAGAGAGAGAGAGAGAGAGAGAGAGAGAGAGAGAGAGAGAGAGAGAGAGAGATTTATGAGAGTGATATATATAATATAATATATATATGTATATATATATATATATATATGTATATATATATATATATATATATATATATATATATAATAAATAAATAAATATATATATATATATAAAAATATATATAAATATATCTAATATAATATATTTATATATATATATATATATATATATATATATATATATATATATATATATATATATACATATATATATATATATAAATATATATGCGTATATATATATATGTATAATTTTTTATATATACTGTATATATAAATATATATATATATATATATATATATATATATATATATATATATATATATATATATATATAAAAAATGAATGAAAAGAGAGAAAGAGAGAGAGAGAGAGAGAGAGAGAGAGAGAGAGAGAGAGAGAGAGAGAAGAGAGAGAAGGACCATAAGCACATTCGCCAGCCCAACTTTAAAATGCATCCAGAATAACCACACAAACTTCCTTCCCTTTGAAGTGAAGTTTCCTAATCTCCCCTGATCAGAACACCTTGGAAAATATGCCTCCTATTATCTGATTGGTTTCATTTTTAGGAAGGAATCGTGGCTAGTTTTGATGCTTTTGCTTTGGAAAGCAAGAATATTATGAGTTGCGTGAAGCAAAAAAATCTTTAGGCATAGGTTAAAGTTTAAATGAAAATTGTAGGTACTAATATATATATATATATATATATATATATATATATTTTATATATATATATATATATATATATATATATATATATATATATATATATATATATATATATATATATATATATATACATACATATACACACTGTTAAAATTTTGACTTAAGTTACCGTTTGCTTATTCTAGTGATGTTTAGTTTATACAAATAAAAAAGATAAATAAATATAATCTATCATTTAGTTGGATTTTTTAAAAAATCAAACTTATTACAACCTACCACACCATTTACTTTTAAACCAGTCGTCCATTCAGTATACGTTAATTTTAGTTTGATTTTCAGATAAAGAGAGATGAAAAACTTGGTTTTATTAATTTTTAAAATGAAAACCGCGGAGGGTTGCAGATGTTTCAAGCGAATGTTTTTTTCTCTAAAAGTAAAAGAGGCTTATTAATCAATTACTGTGTATTTATTGTTGTAGCCTGACCTCCATTCTGTAATTAAATGATGCAATCACTGGGTAAAAAAATAACATAATTGTTCCTTGCGTCATGAACTGTAACTAAGCTGTATATAAATATTTAATTAATTTTTGACCATAAACTGGATTCTCTGTGCTTAGTGGCACGATAATTTTTCCTTTCTACCTAATCCGTATGTAATTGCTAGATTCAGTTTTTCGTTGAAAAGGATAATTAATGACCGCTTCCGGAAACATGCGATTTGTGCGTTTGAAAGCTCAAAGCAAAGAGAGTAATTGGCAACACTTTGTGACCTAGTTGCAATTCGCGTTGCCTTATTGTTGCATTTGGAATTTAGGATAAGGTGAATATTGTTACCATAGGTTCGCCTGAGTGATAATAATTATATATTATACTAACTTAATTATGTATTTTTCAAATTACAACTAAATGTCACTTAAACTGTACATTTGTCAAAATAAAATTAGAAATTGGCAACTCAATATACCTGAATGATACGTGATTGGAATCAGAATTGTCCTGAGATTGACTGAATATATTAATGTAAATTGAATTAGAGGTTACTCGTGTTGACTTGATAGAAACTTGATTGGAGCTCAAATTGTATAAGCAATTATGGTTGCTTGATCTTTACATTTTAATATAAATTAAGTTGATAAGGAATTCGATTTCACTTTAACAACACGGATTGCAACAATACTTTTTAAGAAAATTCAGTTAGCGAATTAAATACTGATAAGACGTGAAAGTACCTTCATTGCAACTATATTTTTCACAATTAAATCTGTAAATTTTAACCAGCAACTCAGGTTGCCATGAATGATTGTTGTTGGAACGTAAATTGAAAGTGAGTGTAAAATTAGAATCCGGCAACTCGGCATGAACTGTATGCTGTTGCTTTTAAAAGTCAATAGACATCAACTTGCAATCATCGTAACGTGAGATATAACTTAACGAAACCAGGAATAGATTATGCTTTGCCTTCATGAATTGAAATAGAAAATAAATACTGAATATGCGTTACCTGAAAGAAACAAGATTGTCATCAGAATTTCTTGATAACACGAATCTTAAAAGAGAAACTGGCAATTTGTCTCGATATGAACGATACCTGAATACAACCAGAATTGCTAAGCTTTGTTTTTGTATATTGAGATGACATACAAACCAACAAATAACTCCTTCTTGAGCAGTACAGGATTGCAATCAGAATTACTAAAAAAAAAAAGGGAATATTAAAACAGAAACTGGCAACTCTTCTCGACCTGTACGATACCCGAATGCAAGCAGAATTGTTAAGCTTCGTCCATAAATAGTGAAATAAAATTAAAAACTAACATATATCATTACGTGAACCATACAAGATTGCAATCAAAATTGCATGAAATATTAAATAGGCATATTAAAACGGAAACTGGCAACACTTCCCGATCTGTACGATACCAGAACGCGACCGGAATTACCTGAACCATGCAACATAGATAACTCAGATAAATCCAATTGAATCTTGTGTCCATCATCTCTCCTCCTTTCCCTCTATCAGGTACAAAGTCTCGGACGAGCCCAAGGAATGATGAGAGATAAGAAAAGAATAAAAAAAAAAATTGAAATCACCAACTCCGTTGAGCATTAAAATCAAACACGTTCTCAATGATTATTTTAAGAGTAATTACAGCCATCATGATTTTCAAGACTCTCAACAAATTGCTTAATTTGAGGTTCCCCCACCTTTTGTCCAGCTGTTTGTGCGTGTTTATGTTTGTATGGGTAGTCCCTTTTTACATAACAATAGTTTTTAAAAAATTAGCATCAGGCTATTCAACGGACTGTTACCTGAGTTCAATCTCAAGTTAATCCCAATAAATGATCGAACCATTGCATCTTTTTCCATTATATTGTTTTGATTAGCCCCTTTTTACTTTTTTTGATTTATAAATATAATTGTCAGATGTGATCTCGGCACTGACCATCCCATTACCAGGAGGGTTGCTAAATTTGATCTTTCTCATCAAAATTAGTTTTAGAACAGGCTGAAAATTATCAATGAAAAGTCCAATGATCACAGAATACAAAATGTTTTAAGACGCAGATAAATGCTAAGGAAATTTTGTATTGTGGTCTAATCTTTCCCGATGCATATGTGATTTAACCACAAAAATACCATTATTTTAATTTTGGTTATTTAATCTTCACTATTCCACCCAGCTGTTCATCCAAGGCTAAGGTGATAACTTCTTTGTTTATCTCCCTCCCCCTCCCCCTTCTCTCCCTCCTTGCATTAATTGTTGTCTCAGTTTGACACTACCGGTTTAGGTGTCATTTTAATTTATTTAATTTTTTTTTATGTATTATTTTTTTTTCGTCTTCTCTCCTTCTTCTGCTGTTCTTTTTCTTTTTAAAATATTTTTAAAATATTTTTAAATATCTTAAGGAGTGTTTTTAGAGACGTTGTCCTTTTTTCCTTTTAATTGTCATTTTCATATGGTGTTAAGTATATAATGTGTATACCTTTTAGTGTTAATACACAGTACTGTTTAAGTTCATCTCTCTCTTCAGCCTAGAAGATGTTTCCAAACTGGCGTCTGCGTTTTTTAAATGGATAAGAAGAAAGAATTTCTGTTGCTCCAATTTGTCTGTTGTTTGCAGTGTCTGCTCCTGTCTTCATTCTCTTATATACACATATATATATACTATATATATATATATATATATATTATATATATATATATATATATATATATATATATATATATATATATATAGATATATAGAGAGAGAGAGAGAGAGAGAGAGAGAGAGAGAGAGAGAGAGAGAGAGAGTATTACTACTGCTGCTACTAATACTACTACTACAACTTCTAGTAAGAATAGTAATAATAGTAATAAAAATAATAATAATTTCTATATTATCACTAACATTCTGTTAAATCCCTCATAAACTGACCTTCCAAACTCCCCCACGACGGCAACGGAGCAACCGTTCAAAGTACGTCGTGAATGCGAGGGTTGTTCATTAGGCTTAATAGTCCCCTACGTATTTTTTTTTTTATTCATCATACAAATTGTTCATTAAGCTATTAAAAGAGAGAGAGAGAGAGAGAGAGAGAGAGAGAGAGAGAGAGAGAGAGAGAGAGAGAGAGAGAGAGAGCTGATGAAGCATCTCCTTTTTGTGTAGAGGAGAGACTCCGCTTCAGATGAGGTTTTGAACATTTTGAATTTTTAATTATTTCTTTTGTTAGGGTGTTTATCTCTCTCTCTCTCTCTCTCTCTCTCTCTCTCTCTCAATCCTAGTCTCTTAAAGGTCATTCTGTCTTGTTTATTTCCTTCAGTTCTTCTCCTATATTCTAGTCTCTCTCTCTCTCTCTCTCTCTCTCTCTCTCTCTCTCTCTCTCTCTCTCTCTCTCTCTCTCTCAATTCTAGTCTCTGAATGGTCATTCTGTCTCTTGTTAATTTCTGTCACAATTCTTCCATTTATGGTCCAGTTCTTCGACTCTCTCTCTCTCTCTCTCTCTCTCTCTCTCTCTCTCTCTCTCTCTCTCTCTCTCTCTCTCTCTCTCTCTCTCTGCTAAATCAGAGAAGCAGCTTCTGATTAGAGGTTGACTATTAAAATTTTTAATTATCCTTTTTTCTTAGGACGTTTATCTAGATTTATTTTTACTCTCTCTCTCTCTCTCTCTCTCTCTCTCTCTCTCTCTCTCTCTCTCTCTCTCTCTCTCTCCCTTTTCTAGATCAGAGAAGCGTGCGTTGATTGGTTGTCAAGAGTTTTTATTAATATATTTTTTATATCTACAGTGATTAGAGGCGTATCCTTCTCTCTCTCTCTCTCTCTCTCTCTCTCTCTCTCTCTCTCTCTCTCTCTCTCTCTCTCAAGTCAGAGAGGCGATCTTTGAGAAAGTGCTAACGAGATTTATTTTTTCTTACAGATTTTCAATTAGATTTTTATTTTCCCTATACCTACAAGATCTTGGGATCTATATGGGATCTATATGGCCCCCAGCCCCATCACGTTTGCCCGTCATTCTGTCCGTTAGTGTGCCCGTCACGCTTATCTTGTAATCGAAAAACCTACACCATTCAAGAAAATTTCAGACAAAATAAGTACACGAAAATCAAATTAAGTACGAACTTAAGTTATGTTTTATTATTATTATTATTATTATTATTATTATTATTATTATTATTATTATTATTATTATTATTAGAATATGTAAAAAAATATCTGTATATATGTATACACACAAATACATATGTATATATATGTATTATATATATATATGTATATATCATATTTATATATCTATATATACGTTTATATATACATTTATATCTATATTTAATATATATATATATATTTATATATAATATATAGATAGATAGTTAGAAAGATAAATAGATATTAATCCAATGTACAAAATTAACAAGTTACAATGATCTCACCTTGACCAGTCTATATGGCAACACTGGCAATCTACTTCATCTCCCAGTTCTGAACCCTCCACTCCCCACCCTCTACCTCTACCCCAAGAAAAACTTGCTACTGCCTCCACCTCCCTACCCCTATGGAAGGACTAATGCTCCTTCAATCTGATTAAAGGGCACTCTCCTTGACGAGCCGTTGTGAAGACCCTTTTGAGGAGGTTGAGGCATTTTCCTAGAACGTCGGCGGTCGGTCCTGCAGAGCTGTAAGCATTTAGGTCCTGACTCATGTTTTGGTATCCAATCGGCTCTCACTTTTACGACTGTTTTTATGGCTTCAAGGTGTTTCATGTAAACATCCCGCGTGGTCCTGATAAGATTTAGGCGTTATCACTGTTTCTTTGCCTCTCTTTATTCTTATTTCTCTCTCTCTCTCTCTCTCTCTCTCTCTCTAAATTTTCCTATCTATTCTACACCACAACATCCAGGATGCCTATGAATATATATAATATATACAAATATTTAATATATTTTTTATATAATATATAGATAGATAGTTATAAATTATTAATCTGTTTCCCTTCTACCTGAAAAATGAAAATAAAATAAAAATATTAATAACGAGCCGTTATGAAGATTTAATATTTTTACGTCGGCGGTCGGTCCTAGAAGAATAATAAGGGAGGGTAAGTGGTCCTCAAGATAATACCCCTATAATGCTAATAAGGATGCCTATAATAATAAAGCAAAATATTTTTTTATATACGTATGTTATTTTTCTGGAAAAATGAAAATAAAATAAAATTAATAATAATAATTAATAATAATAATAATAATAATAATATTATTATAATTATTATTATTCATATTTTTTTTGCCGAAAAATCACGCGTATTTAAAATATTTTTTCCTTTAGTTATTCATAGGCATCCTCGCACCCCTTAGGAACAGGGGGTTAGAGAACGGACTGCTGATTTGAAAGGGGTGCATACATTGAAATAGGTTAAGAACCACTGAATTGTAGGGGGTCGTTTGTACGCGTATTTATTTTCTTGTGTGTAACGACGGTACTCTACGGGGAACGTACTTAAGTTTTAGATTAAATGTCGATATCCAGGTCTCGGGAGGTTGCGTATATGATAGGGTAAATGTCTCAACGTGTTACTGGTTTGACAAGCTGTTGGCGAGGTTCTTGTGTTGATGTTTGAAGAGTTTTGTGTTGGGGAGTTTTTTTTTCTTTTTTCTTTTTTTGCATTGGTGTTTATCCGTGATTTGGCAGTTAAAATGTTAAAATTTGAATATATACAGTAATATATATTTTATATATAGTATATATATATATATATATATATATATATATATATATATATATATATATATATATATATATATATATATATATATATATATATATATATTTATATATCTATATATATATATATATATATATATATATATATATATATATATATATATATATATATATATCGTGTACGTTAACTCACGTCCATCACTACATGCTAAAGCATTCAAATTATATAACAGCCTTTTCTCTGTAAATCCATAATATTTTTAGACACACACTCACACACACATGTATGTACACACGTT
>NC_089766.1:5081007-5091007 GCF_040412425.1 Macrobrachium rosenbergii
TCTCTCTCTCTCTCTCTCTCTCTCTCTCTCTCTCTCTCTCTCTCTCTCTCTCTCTCTCTCTCAAAGCTCCTCGACAGGTCGCCGAACGTGTCATATCCCTGACTGCGTCCCATCCTTTAGCTATCCTGAAGGACAGACCCCGCCGTCCTTGTAGCCTCTTTTCCATTTTAACGCTTCGTTGGAGAGACTCCTCCGTGGCCAAGTGTCCTTTGTCAACGTTAAACGTTTCTCTCGCAGCGTCTCGTGGGATGGGGTCCCCTGCCCCCCGTGCGTAATTGTCTTGTGTCAACACCAAACGTTCGCTTGTCAGAAGTCCCCCATTAAGCCTGGATGGGTCAGGCTTCCATGAAACAGTTAGGAGGAGTTTTCTCTCTCTCTCTCTCTCTCTCTCTCTCTCTCTCTCTCTCTCTCTCTCAATAGATATTGAAGTATTTTTTTTTCGCGGCAACATAGTACTCAACAAGTTTGAGGAATGTAATAGCTATTTGAAATATTCTCTCTCTCTCTCTCTCCCTCTCATTCCTTCCATTTCTTGTGAATGTATGATTGAGAAAGAAGAAGAAGAAGAAGAAGAAAATATAAACAAGATGTTTGAGAGACTAATGAGAGAAATATATAAGAAAATGTTTATTGGTTGATTGACATTTTCCTCTGACGTCGCAACAATGGTAAAACGAAAAGGGCATCAGAAATAGGAGGGGTCCATAAATATGTATATATATATATATCTATATATATATATATATATGTGTGTTTGTGTGCGTGTGTGTGAGAGAGAGAGAGAGAGAGAGAGAGAGAGAGAGAGAGAGAGAGAGAGAGAGAGAATGTGCGCATGCGCGCTCGTTGATGCGTATGATTTGGTTCTGACAAGAAGCAGAGAAACCAATTCGAGACGTTACGATTGAATCAGAGGTCGGGAGGAAATTGCCGATGAATATTCTTACCTCTCTCTCTCTCTCTCTCTCTCTCTCTCTCTCTCTCTCTCTCTCTCTCTCTCTCTCTCTCTCTCTCTCCTTTGGCCCTCGCCCCACCTTGAGCCACACCCAACAGTAGGTGGCTGGCGGAGGCTGTGCTCCTGCCGGCGATACGGGAGGAGGAGGAGGAGGTGGAGGAGTAGGAGGAGGCAAGATCGGTACCTCCTCCCTTGGGTACGAGGCTACGTGTAGGATAGGGCCCAGGGCGGGATTGGTGAAGGATTAGGTTAACATAAGAAAGAGCCCGTGGGATTGGTAGGTAATGAATGGGAATGTTGGACGTGACAGGATATAGATAGATATATATATATATATATATATATATATATATATATATATATATATATATATATATATATATATATATATATATATATATATATATATATATATATATATATACTTATATCTATATTTATATGTAAATTTATATATTATAATATAATTTCTTCATTTACGCTGATCATGACCCACCATCTTCGACTGACCACCAGGTCCCCAATCAGATGCTTACGTCAAAGACGTTCCCCGCTTGTGGGATCGAACCCCGGTATCATCTTAATTATGGAAAGCCACATTCAGAATTTGGTATTTTATTAGAGTTCATGATAACTCTCTCTCTCTCTCTCTCTCTCTCTCTCTCTCTCTCTCTCTCTCTCTCTCTCTCTCAAAGGAAATCCCATGCCATTGTGCCCCATTTAGAGTCATCAACACAAATTCAGAGAACAAAATAATTAACAAACATAAGTGCTTAATGAGATGTGACCTCTTCTAATTAACTGGCATATCTCTCTCTCTCTCTCTCTCTCTCTCTCTCTCTCTCTCTCTCTCTCTCTCTCTCTCTCTCATTGTATTCCAACGGTGAGTATTCCCCTTTGATGTACGAAATAGCTCCCTTTCAAAGAGATCGCCCTGAAAAGACTTGGGAGTGTGTCACTCTCTCTATGCTATTGAAACACCCGATTGAATTAGGCGGAAGTTGGCATTTATTGTTTTGACGCCGTAATTATTATAGGCGATATTTGCTTGATCTCGTGTGTGTGTGTGTGTGTGCGTGTGTGTCTATGTGAAGAGGATTTTTTTTTGGGCAGAAAGTTCTGGTCGTTTGTTATTGTTTCTGTGCTTGCTTGGAGTTGGTGTAAGAATGTGTGTGTGTGTAAAATTAGAATGTATGGGTGTAGAATTTATGTACACAGTACGCTATGTGTAATTTATTAGTTTGTGAATTTTCTGTATGTTTGTTTGTATAATTTATATGTATGTGATTTTTAAAACCAGTGACTAATTAAAACCCAAAATGCCTCCGATGAAGTAAGCAGCAGAATAGTTACCTAATAGCTATTTGACTGTGGTGGTTGGCACCAATATTATATATATAATATATATATATATATATATATATGTATATATATATATATGTGTATGTATATATATTATTTTATGATCCTGTTTCACATAATTTCTCCTGCAGCTTCTCTCTCTCTCTCTCTCTCTCTCTCTCTCTCTCTCTCTCTCTCTCTCTCTCTCTCTCTCTCTCTCTCTCCAGGTGAAAGAGAGTCCTAGAGAGCCCTATTTTAGCCAAAGCCTAGGCGAATCCCCGAGGATTACATTAAACGAATGACTGTCATCGGTGAGCGGCCGAGGAAAGTGAAAGGGATATAAAATTTAGGATGTATGTGGAGGTGCGAGCGTGCTTGCGCGCCTGATAGTGAGCATTGGTTGGTTCCATGGTTTATGTGTTATCGTCGCTTTCTCTCGTTATCTTTCTCTCTTAATTCTTGACGTTTCTTACAAAGTTGGTTCCATGGTTTATGACGATGTTATCGTCTCTCTCTCTCTCTCTCTTTCTCTCGTTTTCTCTCCCCCAAATATCTTTCTCTCTTAATTTTGCATTCATTTTCTCTCTCTCCCCCGCATTTTTCTTATTTTGTCAAAGTTTCAACAATTTATTTTTATATTCTCGTTTTGTTCTCTTTTTTCTCTTCTCTCTCTCTCTCTCATCTTTTTTTTTCTCTCTCTCTCTCTCTCTCTCTCTCTCTCTCTCTCTCTCTCTCTCTCTCTCTCTCTCTCTCTAGAAATGAAACGAAGTCACAGAATGGCACCGTGATGGGAGGATTCCTTTCTATTAATTCCATTTGTTGTTGTATCTTCAGCTTATCTTTTTTTTATTTAACTTTCACAGGAAATGAAAACACGGGGATTACTCTGCCAGATAATCCTCCCCTAAGCCGCTTTGAGAAATCCTCTGAAATACTTTTAATCAGGATGTGTTTTTTTTTTCATTCTTTTCGTGTTTTTTGTTTTTATTTGTTATTTTTCTTATGTATACTTTTGTGAGATTCTGATAATTTTGCGGTTGTGTAAGTTTCTAATAATCTATCTATCTATCTATCTATCTATCTATCTATAATAGTAAAAGCCGAGTGGATTTTGTTTGTCCTCCCCCGGGTGACGGCAGGGGAGACGTGACACACCCACCCTCCCCCTTCAAAACCGGTTTATCCGCCCCGGGTGACAGCACGGGAGACGTGACACACCCACCCTCCCCCTGCAAAACCGGTTTGTCCCCCCCGGTGACAGCAGGGGAGACGTGACACACCCACCCTCCTCCTAAAAATCGGTTTGTCCCTCCCCGGGTGGTTGCGGGTTAGGTAGGGGAATGGGAGGGTAGGGGAGACACCCACCCTTCTCCTGCAAACCTGTATGTCTGCTCCGGGTGGTGGCGGGTTAAGTAGGGAATCGGGAGGGTAGGGGAGACGGGAGCGCCGGGTTCCAGCGCAAGGTAGCGCGTGCCGGGTTCCAGCGCATGTAGCGCGCGCCAACAGGCTCGTTGTTTGTAATAATTATTCATTCATCTTTGTTCTTGTAGTGCTATAATGCTTTTATGGTCTTGGTATATGTTTAGAATTATATTTTTTTATTCTTAAAAACTCTCAATAGTTTCTTTTGGAATTTTCCTTGGTTATCTTGTGAACTAATTGTAGTTCATGTTCAGACATTATATATATATATATATATATATATATATATATATATATATATATATATATATATATATATATATATATATATATATATATATATATATATACACACACATTATATATATATATATATATATATATATATATATATATATATATATATGCCCTTTATAGGAATGAGGTTGCAAGCCCCATGGTCTCGTCCATCATAACAGCATATATAAATTGAGACAAACGCGTGCGTATATATATATATATATATATATATATATATATATATATATATATATATATATATGCATACACGCGTTTGTGTCAATTTATATATGCTGTTGTGGTGGACGAGAGCATGGGGCTTGCAACCTCATTCCTCATATATATAGAATGTATATATATAGAATGTATATACAAATAAATACATATGTATATATATAATGTATATATATATATATATATATATATATATATATATATATATATATATATATATATATATATATATATATATATATATATGTATATATAAATTACAAGTATGCGTGAATAAAAATAATGAGTTTATATATCAAATATCAACGGACAAATCAGTACAATATACCCACCGCTTATTATAATAGACTAACTAACCAAATGCCACTTCAGACTTGTATTCCAGTCACCCAAAAATAAAATACTGACTACGCCTAAGTCTCGCAAAACAAATATTTTTATTTTCTTTGATAAATCCGGTTTTAACTTGCTGGAACGCCTGTTATCAAGCTTGCAAACGTGGCTTTCAAACAGAGAGAGAGAGAGAGAGAGAGAGAGAGAGAGAGAGAGAGAGAGAGAGAGAGAGAGAGATTACAAGAGGCTTAGCGTTGGTCATTCAAACGACCGTTGTAACTCTTGGTGTTGTGCAAGGTTGGGATTTGATTTTTTCTATGGTTTTTTTTTTTTTTTTTTTGGGGGCGTTGTAGGCGTGAGTAAATGGATATGGGGAGGGGAGGGGAAGTGCTTTGACTGGTTAAGGAGAAATGCGTTTTGTGGTTATTTAGGTATTTGGTTACCATTTGGTTATATATGTATATGTTTATATATATATAATATGTATGTATATACATATGTGTGTATGTATATATATATTATATATATATTTATATGTATATATGTATTCCAATAATTATATACACATATATATAACATGTATAAACATATATGTACATATATACACATATATATAACATGTATAAACATATATGTATATATATACATACATACATACAGTATATTTCTTTATATATATTCATATACATACATACATAGATAAGGGTAAAAATCTCTCCCTAAGCCTGAAGTGAATTTAAAAATAAGGACCACGTTCTCTGCGATGCCACTTCACAGGAGTCAGTCAGTGAAAGACTGTCGATCTAATTCATCAATTTTCGTTCCTTCAGACGCTTTCACAAAATCCTTAATAAACGTAATAAGCAAACTGATGAAATGTTCTAATTTTTCCACCTGCATTGCGCAATGTTCTAATTACCGCCTTCATACTGCAAGTCTTTTCACATAGTGGATATTTATGCTTGGCTGGAATTCACAGGACTTTTAGTTTTCTGCAAAAGATAATTGTTTTGCCGGCTTCGTCTGTCCGTCCGCACTTTTTTCTGTCCGCACTTTTTTCTGTCCGCACTTTTCTGTCCGCACTTTTCTGTCCGCCCTCAGATCCTAAAAACTACCGAGGCTAGAGGGCTGCAAGTTGGCATGTTGATCATCCACCCTCCAGTCATCAAACGTACCAAATTGCAGCCCTTTACCCTTCATTATTTTATTTTTATTTAATTTAAGGTTAAATTTAGCCATAACCGTGCGTCTGGCAACGATATAGGCCATGCCAACACCGGGCCCTGGTTAAAGTTTCATGGGCCGCGGCTCACACAGCATTATATCGAGACCACCGAAAGATGGATCTATTTTCGGTGGCCTTGATTATACCATGTACAGAAAACTGGATTGCGCCAAGGAAACTTCGGCGCATTAAGTTTCAGCGTAAAATAGGAAACATCTTTTCAGTGTAAAAACATAAAAATGAATGATTGATGTGTTTATTTATTAGCGTTATTGCGCCGAAGAAACTTCGGAGCATTTTTTAATTGTTATTTGTTGTCATGAATTTTACGAAGGCCATGAATGTAGTTGTTTAAATACTTCTATTATTATTATTTTTTCAATCGTGACTTTGCTGTGAGTTGATATACTCCGACACTATTTCCAGATAAGGTCAGTGACATTGTTTTTGAAAATGGAAATAATCGGAGAATGTATATATACGTATATATAGTATATGTTATATATATATATATATATATATATATATATATATATATATATATATAAATGACACTTTCGTCATATGCATATTAATTTTGACATTTGTCTTAATTTTTGATAAAGAATTCTAATAAAAGAATTCTAATTTCATCTTAATAAAATGTGAATGAGGCAGTAACTAGCATTGTTGTTTTCTGGCGTCACCCCTTGTTAGCGGAAATGTCTTATTATTAAAAAAAAATAAAAATGACAGACATTTTATGTTTGTTTTCGTAAACAAAATTATAAACATATTCCAAAGACTGTTGTTATTATAACTAATGCACGTTTGTCTTAATTGTGTACATTCCCTCGTTGTTGCCATTATTTTAATTATTTGTTTATCAAACAAAAATTATTGATATATCCGCAGAAGCAGATTTATCAACGCAGTCATCCCGTTGTCTTCATGGATTTATAACATTGCTCCTTTTAATATTTCTGGACCCCCTTAGGGGGTTAGTGCACCTCAGTGCACTGTAGGCATTACTTGAGGTTCTTTGCGGCGTGCCTTCGGCCCCTAGCTGCAACCCCTTTCGTTCCTTTTATTGTACCTCCTTTCATATTCTCTTTCTTCCATCTTACTTTCCTCAGCCCTCTCCTAACTATTGATTCATAGTGCAACTACGAGGTTTTCCTCCTGTCACGCCTTTCAGACCCTTTCCTGTCAATTTCCGTTTCAGCGCTGAATGGCCTCATAGGTCCCAGTGCTTTGTCTTTGGTCTAAATTCTATATTCAGTTCATTTCAGTATTTGTGGACTGATAAAAGTCGTCCAGCTATTTACACCCCCTCTTAAATCCTCTTATGCAATGCTTTTAATCCTGATGCTTTCGGAAGCATATAACATCATGATGAATACATAATGGAGCAGGCTCGCTCTCTCTCTCTCTCTCTCTCTCTCTCTCTCTCTCTCTCTCTCTCTCTCTCTCTCTCTCTCTCTCTCTCTTTAGCATCCCCCAGGGGAGGTGAAGCATCATGAACCAATCTAATTGAGCTGGCATCATTGTGAACCCAGGATTCTCGGGTGAATTACGGTTAGGTAACCAGAAGAGAGAGAGAGAGAGAGAGAGAGAGAGAGAGAGAGAGAGAGAGAGAGAGAGAGAGAGAGAGAGAGAGAGAGAGTGTTCTATGGTGAGGGTAAGGGAAGGGAGATAAGGATAAGTTTTTTGATGCTGTGGGTTTTTCAGGTAATAATAATAATAATAATAATAATAATAATAACAGAATAATAATAATAATAATAATAATAGATTTGACGTAATTATCGTATGGCCAAATGAATAATGACTGATTATGCTGAAACTAATAATGATAATAATAACAGCAGTAACAATGATGATGATGATGATGATGTAATTAACCGTGTTAATAATCTTGCAGTTAATAATCCTTTTAAATTAAGAAGGAAAAAGATGACGCAGGAAGCAACAAGGTGTAATAATCACGGTAATGAGAATAAAAGCAATAATAATTATTAAAATAACAAGGAGCATGGAACGAAAAACTCATGTCCCATAATCCCAATTCTCCCATCCCATATAAATAATCCCATATAAGCTTATCTCCCATAATCCCATATAAGCTCATTTCCCATAATCCCATATAAGCTCATCTCTCATAATCCCATATAAGCTCATTGCCCATAATCCCATATAAGCTTATCTCCCATACTCATCTCTCATAATCCCATATAAGCTCATCTCCCATAATCCCATACCAGCTCATCTCCTCATCTCCCATAATCCTATATAGGCATAACCATCTCCCAGCGACAGATGAACGGGAAGAGAGAGAGAGAGAGAGAGAGAGAGAGAGAGAGAGAGAGAGAGAGAGAGAGAGAGAGAGAGAGAGCGAGCCAATTAAGGAAGCGACCTCCTCAAATCACTCGAGATATAATTACAGCCATTTAACATCGTGACGTTGAAGAGGGTGCTCGTTTAATGTTACATTTGGGTTGTTTAGATTAACCTACCCATACTACTTCTCTCTCTCTCTCTCTCTCTCTCTCTCTCTCTCTCTCTCTCTCTCTCTCTCTCTCTCTCCAGTGGAATAGTTAATGGAGTTTCATCTGGCAGTGGGTCTATCTATCTATCTATCTATCTATCTATCTATATATATATATATATATATATATATATATATATATATATATATATATATATATATATATATATATATATATATATACATACATATATACATATACATACATACACACACACATACATACACACATATAATATATACACAAACATACATAACCACACATACAAACAAACACACGCAAACAAGCTTACTAATAAAGTGTTATTAAAAATGATTTTCTCTCTCATTGCAGGTAAGAAGGCCTTAAATGCCCTCTGGGCATTCTTTACCTACGGTTAACAGCAGAGAAGCAGTAAGTACTTCGGATCTTTGACATGAGGAATATTTAAATTTGTTTTTTAGTCAAATTTCTTGAAACTTAAACGGCGCCAGAGTACTTTCAATCAATCAGTCAGTCAATCAGACTGACGGCTCTGGTTCTAATCGTTCTTTATTTCCTCGAAAGATTGAACTGTGTTGTTGAAGGAATTCACTAAAATAGAAACGTTATTTATTTATTTATTTTATTATTATTATTATTATTATTATTATTATTATTATTATTATTATTATTATTATTATTATTATTATTATTATTATTATCGAGTCCATGTTTATTTTATTTTAAGTTTGAACTTATTTTTTAAGAAAATCACAAAAAAAATTCTTTGAATAAAAAATAACTATTATCTTATTATTATTATATTATTATCATTAATTATTATTATTATTATTATTATTATTATTATTATTATTATTATTATTATTATCGAGTCCTTGTCTGTTTCATCAAAAGACTGGACTTTGTTTTTTTAAGGTCAATAAAATGGAATGGAAACTCGCCAATTATTATTATTATTATTATTATTATTATTATTATTATTATTATTATTATTATTAAACAGTGTGTCTATTTTTACCCAATGCTGAAACGCTGGAAACGTAAGGATTCTCTTAAGTAACAGCGTTACGGCACTTAGCTCTCGTGCTTGCGCGCTCGCATTCACCCGGGTGACCTAGCTCATTTAAATACATACGCACGCCCTTAAAACCTCAAAAATCAAACCACTTACGCAAAAAAAAAAAAAAAACCACAAAGATGGGCCCACGTAAGGATTCGAACAGAGAGAGAGAGAGAGAGAGAGAGAGAGAGAGAGAGAGAGAGAGAGAGAGAGACTCTCTCTCTCTCTCTCTCTGTATGATCATGGCCGCTCCCGGACTATAATCCATCAAATTCTGAGAAGAAAGGTTCATTCCTACCCCCCCAAGCATCTCTTAACCTCTCAGCCCCTCCCCTAGTCACCCCCTCCCCAATATCCCTTCCTCCCCTCCCTCCCCTCCCCTTTTATTTCTCGTGGGAAAAGAGCAGGAGGTGCACTAAGTGATGGCGGGTTTCCTCGGCTGAAAATTACGTTTATTTCGTCTGAAAAGAAAAAAAAATTAAGAATTAAAGGGTGGAATAGTTGAGGTAGGGCGATAAAAAGGGAGGAATGATGAAGGACGGAAAAGAGAGATAAAGATACGAAGCGTAATTATGGATAGGACGATTTAGGAGAGGAACAACTTCGTAGAGAAGATGACATAAGTTGTAGTTGTAAATGGGAAG
>NC_089766.1:5093507-5098507 GCF_040412425.1 Macrobrachium rosenbergii
GATGATGGCGGGTTCCAGAATCTTCCTTTTGTATGGGCACCTACTTGGCCCCACTCCAATTTATGGTGTGGCCCAAGGTCTAAAGAATGTTTTGTAGGTCTAAAGAATGTTCTGTAGGTCTAAAGAATGTTCTGTAGGTCTGAGTAATGTTTTGTGAGTCTTAGAAATGTTGTGTAGGTCTAAAGTAATGTTTTGTAGGTCTAAAGAATGTTCTGTAATCTAAAGTAATGTTTTGTAATATGTTCTGTAGGTCTAAATAATGTTTTTTAGGTCAAAAGAATGTTCTGTAGGTCTAAGTGATGTTTTGTAAGTCTAAGGAATTTTCTGTAGGTCTAAAAAATATTCTGTAGGTCTAAATAGGTCTCAAGAATATTCTTCTGTAAATCTAAAGTATATTCTGTAGGTCAAAGTATCACTCAAATTTCTGTAGGTCTAAAATCCCTAAAGAACTCTCTGTAGCATATCGTTCTGTAGATCTTTTGTGTTCTCCAAAGAATCTTTGTCCTCGTATTCTGTAGGTAGCGTTCTGTCACCTCATAAGAACGTTCTGTAGGTCATCTGTTTTTTTTTTTTTATTTAAATATACTTTAATGTTTGAACTCTCTGGAAGCATATCGGATTTTTTGAATGATGAAAAATACGGCGCACTGGATTGTTTTTTTTTTTTTAGATTGTCATATATTTAATGTTTGAACTCCCCATATTTTGAATGTGTGTATATATATATTATATTGTCATACATATATATATATATATATATATATATATATATATATATATATATATATATATATATATATATATATATATATATATATATATATATATATATCAAGATAAAAAGGCCCACAAAAATACTATATACACTTCTCTATCCCTGATCAGTTGTGAAATGTGGACAGTTGGGAAGTAATATCTATATATTTTTCATCTGTCTATATATATAGATAGATTAGATAGATAGATAGGTAGGTAGATTGTATGTTTGTTTTGTATGTATGTATGTATGTATGTTATTTAAGTGTGTTCGTTTTTGAGTGTGTATATGTGTATCATTCCAAATATAACGAAAAAATACAAACCTATCTCTCTCTCTCTCTCTCTCTCTCTCTCTCTCTCTCTCTCTCTCTCTCTCTCTCCCCTATCTTGATTATACAAACCTCTCTCTCTCTCTCTCTCTCTCTCTCTCTCTCTCTCTCTCTCTCTCTCTCTCTCTCTCTCTCTCTCCCCCCGCGACAAAAGGGCATTAAGGAAATCGCTTTTTGTCAATAGTTTTTTTTTCAGGAAAGTTCCCGTTTTCTTTTCCAGTCCGCGGCGGGGGAAGGTTTCGGGTATTCAGAATTGGAAATGGCTTTTGTTGATTGCGCTTTTGTTGCCGATTTTTTCACTCTTATTCCGTCTCTCTTGTTTTGGCTTTTATTTCCTGCTTTTGTTTTTTTTTTTAAGGTGGGGCAGATTAATTGATTGATTATGTCTATTGAAAACTGGCGTCACAACATCTAGGTTATTGACGCCGTGATAGATTTCAATTCTTCTTCTTAATTGACCTTGAAAAGAATTTCTTATAAAACTATTTGTAACAAATTATGTAAATAATCATAAAATTGTTCTAATGTATTATCAATACTTATGTATACTTTATATGGACAGAAATAAGGCAAATGTTCATTATGGTAACTGGAGACATGAAAAAAAATGATGATGTTATTGGAAGTAAGATTAAAAAAAACAACTATTCGGTTTAAGGTATTGATTAGATTCGGTTTTTTTTTTGGATTTTTTTTGTAAAGCGGAGTCCAGTAGGGGAGAGGTTTTTCTTTTTCAGATTTCTTTTCGTTACTTGCTGAATAAAAGGCTTGGGGAGAAATTGTGGCTTTCGAATAAGGCAGAAATAATGGGTTTTCTTTTGTTGTCACATAAATGTTTTTTATAATATACATATATATATAATTATATATATATACACACAGTATATATATGCACACACACACACACATACATGTATGTATAATATATAAATATATATATATATATATATATATATATATATATATATATATATATATATATATATATATATATAATTGATATATATATATATATATATATATATATATATATATATATATATATATATATATATATATATATATATATATAAAGAGATTACAACTTTGGGGTGCAAATAAAGGAATGAATTCGATCAATAAGTCGCAGATATGCTGTTCTTCCATACAGTTATATTATTACGCTACAAATGCATTCATTTTCTAAAGTATTTTAAAGGTGTGAAAATTCAGTAGTCTTATAAAGTGACAAGGTGGCTATCGGGTGCTGCATTATATTTTTGCTATTAATAGTTGTTAATGAGAATGCAATAAAATCTAGAATTTCTAAGAATTTGATGAAGAATCGCAAAAGGAAAGGTCTTAGGTCTTTGAAGATAATGATTGCTGAGAATGACAAAATCCATAAATATTTAGTTATAATAAAAATCCTAAATGTAATCCTTATACACTATCCTCAAATGCTCAAAATGACAAAATCCATTAATATTTCGGTTTAATCATAAATCCTGAATGTAATCTTCACACACTATCCCTAAATTCCTGAACGTGCGCTTTGAGCGCGCTCGCGCAAAAGAGGAAATATAAAATTTAAAAGTGAGATACATCTTTGTGTGTGGTGATGAGAACCTGGGATTTAACGCGCGTGACTGTATCACATTTAGTGGCGATTAATCAGGATTAACTGGAGTAAAAAAGAAAACTATTGTGCTTTTCCGCAGTTTTTCCGTCCGCACTTTTTCTGTCCGTAAAGCAACTTTTCTTCAGCACTTTTTCTTTCCGTCTTTTCTGTCAGTTTTTCTGTCCGCACTTTTTCTGTCCGCACTTTTTCTGTCCGCACTTTTTCTGTCCGCACTTTTCTCTGTCAGCATTTTTTCCGTCCGGACTTTTTCTGTTTTTCCGTCCGAACTTTTTCTGTCCGCCCCCAGATCTTAAAAACTACTGAGGCTAGAGGGCTGCAAATTGGTATGTTGATCACCCACCCTCCAATCATCAAACATACCAAATTGCAGCCCTCTAGCCTCGGTAGTTTGCATTTAATTTAAGGTTAAGTTTAGCCATAATAGTGCATCTGGCAACGATATAGGACAGGTCACCAGCGGGCCGTGGTGAAAGTTTCATGGGCCGCGGCTCATACAGCATTATACCGAGACCACCGAAAGATAGACCTATTTTCGGTGACCTTGATTACAAGGTTTAGCGGCTGTACAGGAAACTCGATTGCGCCGAAGAAACGTCGGCGCATTTTATTATTTGTTTGTTTTAGGATTAACCTTTTTATATTTTATGTAAATATTCGCAATAGTTTCTTGATTTACGAAGGGTTTGCTTATGTAAATAATTTTTTTACGTAAATTCTAATTTATTTACGATCTGTGAACGAATAACGCTTGGGATTATTCAAAATGGACATGATTTTTTTATGGGATTTATCTGGGATTAACTTTCGCGAATATTTTTTATGTAATCTCCGTCATATTTTGGCGATTTATAAAATGTCAGCTTCCGTAAATCCTCTGGAAAACATCAATCAGAAATCCGGCGATTTATCACAGGCCTTTCCCCGCAAATCCTATATGAGAGATAAATCAGAAACCTTGTAAGTTATGAAAGGTTAGCTTCACTAAATCCTCTGGAACGAATAAATCAGAAATATGGAGATTTTATGGAATTATCTTCATTAACCTGCTTCATGAATAATAATCAGGCGGCTGGGTTACAGCGAAAATCCCCCGTCAATCAGGAGGACGGAATATTAACCTGTAATCAGGCAATTGGATGCTCAGGATAATGCAAGTCTGCTTTGATGCAGAAACATATGAAATTTATAAAAAAAAAAACTAAAATGAAATATTTTTTAAACTAAAACCAAACTTGTTAAATTTCCACTGTTATTTAATCCTTTGAATATCTTGGGATTCTATGTACGAAAGCTAATGAATTATATCTTTGAATTTTGTATATGAAAAGAATTTTAAAAATGCCTTAGGATTTTGTAGACGAAAACATTAAAAAAATATGGCTTTTTTTTGAATGTTTTAGAAATTAACATAAGGTTCGATGGAATTTTAAAAATATTTTTTTTTAAAGAAAACTGGTCTTAACTGGTCTAGAGCGGCCCGGGTATCAGCTACCAGAGTTGAGAGAGAGAGAGAGAGAGAGAGAGAGAGAGAGAGAGAGAGAGAGAGAGAGAGAGAGAGAGAGAGAGAGAGAGAGATTTAAATAGGTGTGATGAAACAAAATTGGCCCTAGAATGACCCAGGCATCTGCTACGCAAAATCATCCTTTAAAGAGAGAGAGAGAGAGAGAGAGAGAGAGAGAGAGAGAGAGAGAGAGAGAGAGAGAGAGAGAGCTATTAACCAGATGTGAGGAAACAAAAGCTGGTCCTAGAATGACCTGGCTGTCACCCTGCGCAAAATCGTCTTTTAAGAGAGAGAGAGAGAGAGAGAGAGAGAGAGAGAGAGAGAGAGAGAGAGAGATATATCCCTTTTGGCTGTGTCCCTTTAGTTTGAAAGATGTTTTCATGGCAAATACGTTGTCATTTTTATGTCTCTCTCTCTCTCTCTCTCTCTCTCTCTCTCTCTCTCTCTCTCTCTCTCTCTCTCTCTCTCTCCACATACGTACGTGATTGCTTAGCTTATCTTGTGTTGTCTGTGTTCCTGATTACTTATTATTTTGCTTATTTACTATCCTATTAACTTATTTTCTTATCAATTCACCTGATGAATGACTTAATTTGCTTAAGTTATTTTCGTATCTGCTTTCTGCTAATTCATTTATTTTCTAATAATATATGTTTACTTATTTACATATTTCCTTTTCCTATCTGCTTCTGCTTATTTACTTTGTAGCTTATTTGCTTATTACGTTTCCTGAACTGCTTTCTGCTTATTTATTCTCTAACTCTTATTTCTTGACCTGATTCCTGCTCAC
>NC_089766.1:5103507-5123507 GCF_040412425.1 Macrobrachium rosenbergii
CATTTTATTACTTTTAGCGTTCTTACAATGGCCACCCCGTTGCCAGATTGGGGTCTTCTATATTTGATGCGTTCCTTCGGCGGACAATCGTTCTGATGAAGCCCTTTGAGGAGGGGAGGGGGGGGGGAGGGGGGGAGTGGGATTGCGTTGGCCCGCGGGTGGAGATTTAGGGAATAGGGGAAAGGTGAATGGGGTACATGATTGGGTGGGCGAATGTTTCCGAGGTGCATGAAATTTCTCTCTCTCTCTCTCTCTCTCTCTCTCTCTCTCTCTCTCTCTCTCCTGTGAACGACAGATTGCTTATTACCCCCTCTCTCTCTCTCTCTCTCTCTCTCTCTCTCTCTCTCTCTCTCTCTCTCTCTCTCATATGTTTTGTTTGAAACACCTGTGAACGAACTTGATTATGACAATTTATCATTGTCCTATATCATTAGGGAACCTCTCTCTCTCTCTCTCTCTCTCTCTCTCTCTCTCTCTCTCTCTCTCTCTCTCTCTCTCTCTCTTCTCTGCTGTGAACGACAGATTGCTTATTACCCGTTTTAGACGTTTATCGTTATATTTTTTATTCATATTATTTTATATATATATATATATATATATATATATATATATATATATATATATATATATATATATATATATATATATATGCATGCATGCGTGTTTTTGTTTCCCGTTACTTTTAGAGATGTCTGAATCCCCCTCTCTCTCTCTCTCTCTCTCTCTCTCTCTCTCTCTCTCTCTCTCTCTCTCTCTCACACACACGGAATCAAGGTGAATAAAAAGGCAAAATAGCATAATAAACAGTTTTACAAACCCATCAGGGCAAATAACATTTGGATGAACATACGTGGAACACGCGATCCCTTTTACATGTGAAAATGCATAACAATGAATAATAATGAAAGGGAAATGTATAAAAGAGGGATAATACCGGTACATGACCTGGATCGCCGGCAATAAAGGAAATACGGTTTTCTGATTGGAGAGAGAGAGAGAGAGAGAGAGAGAGAGAGAGAGAGAGAGAGAGAGAGAGAGAGAGAGAGAGAGAGAGAGAGAGAGAGAGTCCAAAACTTCATTTCAAATAGGAAAAAATTATAACATGCAAAGTCAAAACTTCATTTCAAATAAGAAAAAAATTATAACATGCATTCACAAAGAGAGAGAGAGAGAGAGAGAGAGAGAGAGAGAGAGAGAGAGAGAGAGAGAGAGAGAGAGTCCAAAACTTCATTTCAAATAAGAAAAAATTATAACAAAAGTCATTCACAAAGAGAGAGAGAGAGAGAGAGAGAGAGAGAGAGAGAGAGAGAGAGAGAGAGAGAGAGAGAGAGAGAGTTCAAAACTTCATTTCAAATAAGAAAAAATATAACAAAAGTCATTCATGAGAGAGAGAGAGAGAGAGAGAGAGAGAGAGAGAGAGAGAGAGAGAGAGAGAGAGAGAGAGAGAGAGAGAGTCCAAAACTTCATTTCAAATAAGGAAAATTATAACAAAAGTCATTCACAAAGTAGAGAGAGAGAGAAAGAGAGAGAGAGAGAGAGAGAGAGAGAGAGAGAGTTCAAAACGTCATTTTAAATAAGAAAAATATAAGAAAAGTCATTCTGAGAGAGAGAGAGAGAGAGAGAGAGAGAGAGAGAGAGAGAGAGAGAGAGAGAGAGAGAGAGAGAGAGAGAATCCTATTACCTCGCATAGTGATAATTATTAAAAAGGCTATTTAATATTCATTCTGAGAGAGAGAACTAATGAGAGAGAGAGAGAGAGAGAGACTAATGATTTCGGCACAGCTCGTAATTGACAGGTCATCACGGGAACCCACGACCTAGTATGACCTAATTTAAAGATTAAACGGCTTTAATAGATATCTATTTAACCAGCCTCTCTTTTTGAATGGGGAGAAAGCCATTATCCCTTTAATTAATTAATTTTTAATTTTTTTATAGGACCATACATTTTTGGGGGTGCCATAATCGCCTCTTTATCTCTACATAAATGTTCTTCATGTTCTTTGTTCAACGCCATAGAACACCTGATGGTCCTTAAAGAATAATTGACAATAATAAATATCTATTCTTGATTATGAGTGGCTGTCAGTTATTCATAAGACCCTGTAGTGCTTTTAAGAATGATTATTGGGTATTTATTACTCATTAAGACGGTTATTTAATGGTTTTCAAGAAAATGTGTATGTGAAATTCTCTTGGGTGTATTTCCCCATGTCTGTCAGTGTGTTGATGTGGATCCAGTGGATCTGGATCGTATGTGGATCCAGTGGATCTGGATCGTGGTATGGATCTAGATTGTCATATGGATCCGGATTGTGATGTGGGTCCTAATCACTTTGTAGTAGGTCAGATTGAGATGTGGATCTAGATTGCCATATGGATCCGGATTGTGGTATGGATCTAGATTGTCATATGGATCCGGATCGTGATGTGGATCCTAATCACGTTGCAGTAGATCAGATTGAGATGTGGATCTAGATTGCCATATGGATCGGATCGTGGTATGGATCCAGATTGCCATATGGATCCGGATCGTGATGTGGGTCCTAATCACGTTGCAGTAGATCAGATTGAGATTTGGATCTAGATTGCCATATGGATCCGGATCGTGGTATGGGTCTAGATCGTCATATGGATCTGGATCTTAATTGTGGTATGGATCCCATATGGATCCGGATAATCACATTGTAGTAGATCAGATTGAGATGTGGATCTAGATTGCCATATGGATCCGGATCGTGGTATGGATCTAGATTACCATATGGATCCGGATTGTGATGTGGATCCTAATCACGTTGCAGTAGACCAGATTGAGACGTGGATCTAGATTGCCATATGGATCCGGATCGTGGTATGGATCTAGATTGCCATATGGATCCGGATCGTGATGTGGATCCTAATCACGTTGCAGTAGATCAGATTGAGACGTGGATCTAGATTGCCATATGGATCCGGATCGTGATTTTGATGCTATTCATGCTGTGGATGTAGATTGCTATGTGGATGTGGTTGGTGATGTGGATCCTGATCGAGATATGGATGTGGATTGTGATTTGGATCTGGATCATGATGTGGATCCTGTCTGGGAAATGGACCTGGATTGTGATATGGATCCAGATTGTAATGTGGATCATGATTGGAATATGCCCTTGGATTGTGTTGCGGATCACGGTCAAGAATGGTCTTGGATTTTGATGTGGATCAGGGATGTGATTTGGATCCAGAATGTGATTTGGGTTCAGAATGCTATTTGGATCCAGGATGTGATTTGGACCCAGAATGTGATTTGGACCCAGAATGTGATTTGGATCCAGAATGCGATTTGGATCCAGGATGTGATTTGGGCCCAGCATGTGATTTAGATCCGGTATGTGATTTTGGACTGTGATGTGATCCTGATTGAGATGAGGACCCGGATCATGATGTGGATCTGGATTGTTACATTGCATATGACTAACACCATTGATCCAGATAGTAGTATATATTAATTTATATTCATTATTTTCCATTGTATAGTGACTGATCACCACTGACCAACAGAAACATCCCAACCTATTGTAAATACAAAACCAACTTTAAATCCCTGCCCCCAAAAATTAAACCAGAAGACCCCCTCCCACCAAAAAAAAATCCAGGACCTCCCCTCCCCCTCCATACCCCTTTTTTCCCCCCAGGGCACAGGGTACTAATCCCGGATATCATTTAAATGGAGCAGTAGCCGGGTCGGCGAGAAATTGCCTGTTGGTCTGGTGCGTAAACCATTTGCAGCCCTAATTGGATTAACGCTATCCAATTAACAGGAGGCAGTGAATTCCAGGTTTACCCCTTGGGGGGTAGGGGGGGTTAGGGTGGGGTAGGGTAGAGGGTGTGGGCATTTTGGATGGAGGGGGTTGGTGGTGGTGGGCCAGTCCGATGGGCTATTGAATAATTGGACTTACCTGTGTTTTCCGGGAAGGTGTGATTTTTAATTTATTATTATTATTATTATTATTATTATTATTATTATTATTATTATTATTATTATTATTTAGGGGCATTGTTGTTGTTGACGTCACCTTAATCGTCATTGTTAACAGTATCACAGTTATAATAATGGTAATTATACAGGGTGTCCATAAAGTCTCTTTACAACTTAAAAAATATAACAAAAGCCATTGATGATACCTTAATCAGATTTGTTCTATGTACTCAGCAGTTATCAAAGTTTTTAATCACATTACATTTACGTATTTCGGGTACCCTGTTGATGAGAGAGGTACTGATAAATGAACCCCTAAAAAATGGCTATTTCTCAAGAAAAGGCACAATGTGTTTCATGGTTTATTGAAACAAAATCGGATATGGAGACTCAGCAAAACTACAGAGCTATGTATGGAAGAGATTCACCGTCACGCCCGTCAGTTCGTGCATGGCACAAGAAATTTATGGAGACAGGGACAGTACTGGATAAAGGGAGGAGTAGACGACCAAGAACATCTGAGGAAAACAAAGTCCATGCATACTGCTCCCAGGCACTTACAGTACAGCTACCACGTTCAACAGTACGCAAAGTCCTACACAAGAACTGAAGATTGCACGCTTACAAAGGGCAACTCACACAGGCACTCGAGTTAAATGATAAACCAAGACGGAAAGAGTTGGCAGTTAACATGCTGGAACGAATTGCTGAAGATGGAACGTTCATCAACCGAGTTTTAGTGACGAGGGAACCTTTCATGCTTCAGGGGAAACTGAACACACACAATGTGAGAATCTGGAGATCAGAACATCCCCATGTGACTCAGGAACTTCACCGAGATAGTCCAAAGGTGAATGTGTGGTGTGGGATCATGTGCAATCGAATCATTGGTCCATTTTTCTTCAGTCACTGCAGATATATACCCTGACCTTTTGACTGAGTATGTGACACACAACTATATGACTTCCAGCAAGATGGTGCACCACCACATTGGGGACTGCATGTTCGGGGGTTCCTAAATCAAACATTTCCAGACCGGTGGACTGGAAAGGATGGCCCAATTCCCTGGCCACCTCGTGCACCAGATATCACTCCCCCGGACTTCTTTCTGTGGGGTTATGCTAAAGAGATCGTGTTTCGGACAAAAATACGGGACATCACTGATCTCAAGGGAAAGATCACTGATGCCATTGTCGCCATTGATGAGGCTATGCTACAGCGAACATGGCAAGAAATCGAATACCGTCTTGATGTGCTTCGTGCAACTAATGGTGCCTATATAGATATTTATTGAATAAGGAAAAAAAAATTCAGTATCTATTCCTCATTTTGTAACAATTTCCACATATTTGTCTTCTTCGTTTGCTTTTGTAATATATTTTTTTAAATCGTAAAGAGACCTTATGGACACCCTGTATTGTTACTTTATGGACACCCTGTATTGTTACAGTATTATGTATTGCTAATGTTGATCTCATCATTTTTGTTTATGTTATCAACATCTGTCCATATTTAATACCTTCAGAGATGATGTCATTACAATAAACAAGTTCGTTTTATAAAAATAATTCCAAAGCAAGTAAATTGAATAAAAAAGATTATTGATGGGTTTACCCCTCTTTATTGCCGCTTCATTTTACTCTAGTATAAGTCATGTAGTAGTAGAGTCCCTTCAGCAACAGATCCCCCCCCCGCCTCTCTCTCTCTCTCTCTCTCTCTCTCTCTCTCTCTCTCTCTCTCTTCTCTCTCTCTCTCCTCTCCAAGATACTTTATTTTCTTCTTGTTTCTTTTCGGGTCAGTAATATCCCCAAATACAAGTCATGCAGTAAAGTCTCTCCAGCAACAGATTCTCTCTCTCTCTCTCTCTCTCTCTCTCTCTCTCTCTCAACCTGTAAGTATCATGTATGTGAACGTGTTTGTTTTTGTAACCTGGGAATCTGAAGTCTATCTAATTCTTAAATCAAACAGATGTCCTCTCTCTCTCTCTCTCTCTCTCTCTCTCTCTCTCTCTCTCTCTCTCTCTCTCTCTCTCTCTCTCTCTCCTCGTTTCTTTCGGGGTCAGTAATTGAAACGTGAGCCAACAACAACAGAACAAACAAATTCCAGAAGAGGTTTTAATTAAGCTCTGTGTCATTCGATACGCGGACGATCTGATTTCTTCTTCTTCTTCTTCTTCTTCTTAGAGAGAGAGAGAGAGAGAGAGAGAGAGAGAGAGAGAGAGAGTTCATTCCTCTTTGGTTTGAGGATTAGAAAGATTTCAAAACACATTGCTTCTTCTTCTTCCTGATACGTAGAGAGAGAGAGAGAGAGAGAGAGAGAGAGAGAGAGAGAGAGAGAGAGCTGAAATTCCAGCCCTCATAAAGATTTTTTGTCCAAAATGTAATAGTAAAATTTTTTCCAGACAAAATTGCAATTGATTCTATTGGCAGAGAGAGAGAGAGAGAGAAACCCCGAGAGGAGAAGAGAGAGAGAGAGAGAGAAAACAGCCCTCGAAGCCGTTCGTTTTGTCCAAATATTCCATTTTTCCATTGCATTGTTAATTCTACCAGTTTACCCAAACATATAAATGAATTAGGTTTAATGATTGTTGAATTAATGAATAAATAAACATATAAATGAATTAGAGTTTAATGATCTGAGTAGTAATTGAGATGAACCGGAATCCTTTTTTCATCGATAAACCTTCCTGCAAACGCCGCTGACCGCGGCGTTTGTGACGCCAGTTGTGAACCAGTCAGTCATTAGGTCGTTGTGTTTTTTATTTTTATTGAACTATGTTTTTTCAGCTTCAATAAATGTTTTCGTTTGTAGAAATGAATTCGTGATTGATTTTGAAGGATAATTTCTCTCTCTCTCTCTCTCTCTCTCTCTCTCTCTCTCTCTCTCTCTCTTTTCTTTCCTCTCTCTCTCTCTCTCTCTCTTACTCTCTCTATCTTTTCTCTCTGACATTTTACCTAATTTATAGTGATGGTTAAACTCAAACTCTCTCTCTCTCTCTCTCTCTCTCTCTCTCTCTCTCTCTCTCTCTCTCTCTCTCTCTCTCTCTCTCTCTCTCGGTTCCCCAAATATCCTTTCCCTAATTTATAGTAAATGGTTATTTGTGTTAAACTCTCTCTCTCTCTCTCTCTCTCTCTCTCTCTCTCTCTCTCTCTCTCTCTCTCTCTCTCTCTCTCTCATAAAGCAAAGAATCAACAGAATTAACATATTCTTTGTTCAGAAGCTTTGTACTTTTGTACAAAAAGCAGAAGAGATATATAGTGGAAGACTTTCCATTATTAAACGTCTATTCCTTTAATGTATCCCATTCACTGAATTACCTCTTTATGCTTCTTGGTATGCTGTCACATAATCCGGTGTAATCTGCTGTAATCTACAAAATGTAATCCTAAATCATAGAAAATGTAATCCTAAGTAACCTTATGTCTTAAGTACCGGCTCTCAAACGCCTTTCAAGGCTTTGGTTAAGAACCTTATGGGAGAATTAGTCAGTCCCCTTTGAAGCTGGTTAAAGCTGCTAATGGAATTTGATTAAGAAATATAATTGTCATAAAATATCTATAATAATAAAATCCGAGTGGATCTTGTTTGCCCTCCCCCGGGTGACGGCACGGGAGACATGACACAGCCACCCACCCCCTGCAAACCTGTTTGTCCTCCTTGGGTGTGGGCGGGGTAGGTAGGGGGACGGGAGCTTGTATGATAATAATAATGGAAATGATAGTATTAAGACACTTTATGATAATATTAAGGTTCTTGTAGCTATAGCTGATATTTATAGTTACTTTGGAAGTTAGCAAGGTCATTCAGATGTCTCAAACCTCCGCCAAGGCAAATGTGTCGGATTTAACAAAATATCTCGAGAAGGTCCAACGGATTTGGATTAAATTTGATATGAATCCTCGACCTCGCCGATACCCTCCAGAACTTAATCACCTGGGAACACAAAAGTAGGAAGAAAATTCCAGTTTATCGTGGTAGAGGAAAAGGAAATAATTTTGAGAATATAATGAAGACATTGATTATAATTGTAGAATTGACAGTTCTATAAGGAAAGACTCGCTGAGACTGTTCCTGGCTCTTCCAGGAGCAAGAGCCCGTGCTGGCATAGGGCCACATCTATCTATATCAACAAGAACGAGAATAACTACAGTTATGAATCTTCTCTTTCTCTTGGGAGAAAGCAGAACACTCATAGTGATGACAGCCTCAGAGAAAGTCAATTCCGCCTCCTTTTTCGTAGCTTTCTCCCCTTCTCAAGATCCTGGGATATGTAAATATTGGATTCTTATCTCTCTCTCTCTCTCTCTCTCTCTCTCTCTCTCTCTCTCTCTCTCTCTCTCTCTCTCTCTCGCCCCAGTTACCTGTAGGTATTTTCCCAACTTTTTTTTATCTCTTGATTATTTTTGTTAAACGCTCTCTCTCTCTCTCTCTCTCTCTCTCTCTCTCTCTCTCTCTCTCTCCTCTCTCTCTCTCAGACCTGTAGATATTTTTCTGACTTTTTATTTCCTTAATCTCTCTCTCTCTCTCTCTCTCTCTCTCTCTCTCTCTCTCTCTCTCTCTCTCTCTCTCTCTTACCTGTAGATATTTTTCTGACTTTTTATTTCCTTAATCTCTCTCTCTCTCTCTCTCTCTCTCTCTCTCGTTACCTGTAGATGTTTTTCTGACTTTTTATTTCCTTTTTATCTCTCTCTCTGATGCAGATATTTTCCCAACTTTTTATTTACCAACTCTCTCTCTCTCTCTCTCTCTCTCTCTCTCTCTCTCTCTCTCTCTCTCTCTCTCTCTCTCTTCACCCCAGTTGCCTGTAGATATTTTTCCATTTTATCTCTTGATGATTTTTGTTAAACTCTCTCTCTCTCTCTCTCTCTCTCTCTCTCTCTCTCTCTCTCTCTCTCTCTCTCTCTCTCTCTCTCTCTCTCTCCTCTCCCCGTTGATTTCTCCCCGAGCCGCAACTCCATTATCCATCGGAATGCCGATCTCATTAAGCCTAGGTTCTTTAATTAAATTGGCGTCGCAGGGTCGAAGGTCAACGAGGGCGAAGTATAGTTGTATGGTGTCGGGCGGAAAGTCATTTAATTTTCGGGAACTTCCGGGCCATCGTAATGATAGTTCTGTTTGTGTTGATTGTTTGTTTGTTAGTGTATGTGAAATTATTTTATTTGTTTGTGTGTTTGTTATTTATTTGTTTGCTCTTTTTGTTTGTGATGTATTTTTTTGTCATTTGATTGTCAGGAACTTCCGGGACATCGGGATGGTGTCTCTGTGGGGTGTTGTATGTGTATGTGCTTTAAGGGGTAGGAGGTGGGGGTGAGGGGGGTGTCCTCCATGTAAATAGGACATAAACGCCATAACTCAATATCTTAGGTAATAAACATTGACACATTTTCCTACAAATATATCAAGACCTGTCAGAAACACTTAAAGTGTCTGGCACTTTAAAGTGGCCCCACAGCTTCTTTATCAGTGGTAACACTTAGAAAGGTGCATTTTTAAATATAGTCGTATAAGTCTATGAAAGAATTATAGGTTTCATTTCAAATGGATAAATATAAAGTCAATTGCCCATTGATAGATTATTGTACAATCTACTGTTTATGAATGAAAAATCTTATTGTATTACGAGTGAATGAAGTTTATCCTGAAATTGGCTAAGAACTTGTAAAGATTAGTTTCATGTAACTTCAATAAATCAGTTGTTAATGAATGTATTGTTGTGGTTCAAAGTGAAAAATTGATTATTGGAATTTGAACTGGAATATGACATTCTAATTCCAGTAATCAAATTTTCGTTTTGATCCCCTGCAAAGTGAAGAATGAATGATTGGAATTGGATTTGGACTATAAAATTCCAATTCCAAAAAATAATTTTTCATTATAATCCAGAAGAAAGGGAAAAATGAATGATTGGTATTGGAATATAAAATTCCAATTCCAAAAATATAATTTTTCATTATGATCCAGCAGAAAATGAAAAATGAATTATTGGAATTGAAATTTTATTTTCCAATTCCAACAGTCGTTTATATGCATTAAAGTATTAACTGTTCATGAATGTATTATAGAGGATTAAATTGAAAAATGAATTACAATTGATTCATGGAACAAATTCTATGCAGAGTTAAAATAAAAAGGAATATGAAACTACAAATAATAAATAAATTGCGAAAAAAACAAATAAATAAACCTACGAGTATTCGAAACCAGATCCCAATCACTAAACCACGAAACCAAAAAAAAAAAAAAAATTGTCGAACTCAACTCAAAGAGAGAATCATTCTGGCTCCGCCCACTTCGATGACGTCACCACGACCCCGACCGCGCAACAGACTCATGCATTTATATAAGCGAATTTTCAAGTCAGTGCCTTACGCCCCTTTCGCCGGTATTAATAGCGAGAGAATTATGATGTTTTTTGGGGGGGGGGGGGCGGTGGTGGGGGTTTTCGTTGGTCCTTATTTTATTTTTGGCTTTTCTCTGTTTGTATGTGTTTGTGTATTTGTATGTGTGCATTTTGTGTCATATTGTGGTTGTGTACGTGTTTTTTTTTATTTAGTTGCACGTTTGTGTGGTGTTGCGATTGTGTGTATGTGTTTGTTTGTGGGAGTTTATATCTGGCTGCTTGTTTGTGTTACTGTGCTTCGACTGTGTATGTATATGTGTGTATGTGTGCATTATGTATGGGTGTTTAAATTTATCTGTGTATGTGTAAAGTGAAAAATAATACATGTATGGTTTTGCTAGATTATTAACTTCTAAATGGATATGATAGGCCTATATGTATATATATAATATATATAGATATATGTTTATATATATATATATGTATATATATATATATGTATATATATATGTATGCTTTATGAAATTTTTTTAAGTTGTAGATGTGATACCTATCTATTCATCTGCATCACTAAAGAGTTTATCTAACATCATCTGAGAATTAACTTGACATCACTGTTGAGTCAGTACATCGTTAAGAATTAATCTGACATCACTTGAGAATTAATGACATAGATTAAGAGATCACGGCCTCGGTTGATGAGTGACCATGACATCACTCAGGAGATAATATAACATCACTTAAGAATTAATCTGACATCACATAAGACATAGTATGACATCACCCAAAAGTTAATATAATATCACAGAGTTTATATTACATCAACTACGAGTTTCGTATAACATCACTTACGAATCAATATGACATCACTTGACGAATCAGTGTGACATCACTCCAAAATTAATGTGACACGACATTAATTTTAATCAGCGCAAGTAAGAGATTTGTGGGTAACTCGTCATTGGAGCGAGGTTGGACCGCCTCCTAATTTTTTTTTTTCAAATCACGTATTTCATTAAGAGGTCTTCCTCTCCTCTTAATTGAATTAGACTTTGAGAGGCCCTCATTCCTCCTCCTCCTCCTCCTCCTCCTCCTCCTCCTCCTCCTCCTCCTCCTCCTCCTCCTTTTTATGTGAATTAATCTTTTTCTTTTATTTTGGGGTATATTCATTATCTCATTGACGTGGATTTTCCCCTTGACTTTTTAGCTCCTCCCTCCTATATTTTCTCCTCCTCCTCCTCCTCCTCTCCCACATCCTTCTCCACCTCCTCTTCCTCCTTCCTCTCTCTACCATCCTTCTTCATCTCATTGTCACCCCTCATCTCCCTCATCCTTCTCTAGGTCCACCTCTTCTTCATCTCCCACATCCTTCTCCACTTCCCTTCTCTCTTCCTCCTTTGCCACATCCTTCTCCAGGTCCTCATTCTCCTCCTCAGCATCATCCTCATCCTTATCTCCCACATTCTTCTCCAACTCCTCCTTTTCTTCATTTTCCTCCGCCTCCTTTTCCTCCCCTTCCTCTCCCACATCCTCCTCCTCCTCCTACTCCAACTCCTATTCTTCTGCCACATCCTCCTCCTCCTACTCCTACTCCTCCTCCTCCTGTTCTTCTGCCACATCCTCTCCTCCTCCTCCTCATGCAATGAACTCAGACTCAAGCCTCACTCAACCCCCTCCTCCTCCTCCTCCTCCTCCTCCTCCTCCTCCTCCTCCTCCTCCTCCTCCTCCTCCTCCTCCTCCTCCTCCTCCTCCTCCTCCTTGAAGTCCTGAAGGAAGCGATCGCTCCTGTGTTGTTGGTCGTTGCAACTGCCACATGAATAATGCAGAGAGGCAGATGAATATTGTCGTCAAACGTCTCTCTCTCTCTCTCTCTCTCTCTCTCTCTCTCTCTCTCTCTCTCTCTCTCTCTCTCTCTCTCTCTCTCTCTCTCTCTGTTCCCTAATGAATGAGGCTTGCTTCCCCCGATTGGGTTATGCTTCGATTGCATAAGAGATTCATGATTGGGTAAATAGTCCTCCCGCTGTCATTAGGGGATTGGAGGTAAGTAATATATGTATATAGATATATATGAAGTAAACAGTGGTTGAATCCCACCACATTTGACTGACTACCATGCCTGGGTTTAATCGAACCTCTTGTGAATTTTGTCACCTCACTGGGGGGACTTGAACTCGGGTCCCCTCCCTTGAGAGCCAAGTATCATAACCACAAGACCATGAAGCCCCTTGATATATATATATATATATATATATATATATATATATATATATATATATATATATATATATATATATATATATATATATATATATATATATATATAGATAGATAGTTAGTTAGTGTATACATACATACATACAAATACATATGTATATTATCAGTAAACCTACTGTTACTATGGCTTAATACATCACTTCTAATATACATATGTATGAATAGTAAGTAGATTTGATCTTAATTCTGACAACATTCGCCGAGATACGCTCCTCCAATACTAAACATCATTATGAATGTATTTTCAATCTCTCTCTCTCTCTCTCTCTCTCTCTCTCTCTCTCTCTCTCTCTCTCTCTCTCTCTCTCTCTCTCTCTCTCTCTCTGGTATTTACTCAGCCCCCGGCGAATGAGGCGTGATTTTATTCGACATCAAAATGACAAAAAAGAAAAATTCAGTTCAATTAGAGTTAAGTGTCATCTCGAGCTATCAAGAGCGATGACTGAGTTGGATTTGTCACGTAGAAGATCGTTTGTGTTTGTTTGTTTGTTTGTTTGTAATGGTTTGTGTGAGAGATTTGTTTATGTGTTTTTGTAAGTTTGGTTGCATGGATTTGTGTGAGAGCTTTGTTTGTTTAAGCGTTTGTGTTTGTTTGGTTGTATTGGTTTGTGTGAAAGCTTTGTTTGTATGTTTGTGTATGTTTGGTTGTATGGGTTTGTGTGAGAGCTTTGTTTGTTTGTGTATGTTTGATTGCATGGGTTTGTGTGATAAGTGCTTGTGTATTGTCTATGGTTGTATTGGTTTGTGTGAGAGCTTTGTTTGTTTGTTTGCGTGTTTTTGCTTGTATGGGTTTGTATGAGAGAAGGTTTGTTCAAATATTCGTGTATTTTTACTTGCATGGGTTTGTGTGAGAGCTTTGTTTGTTTAAGTGTTTGTGTATATATGGTTGCTTGGGTTTGTGTGAGAGCTTTGTTTGTTTAAGTGTTTGTGTATATATGGTTGCTTGGGTTTGTGTGAGAGCTTTGTTTATTTAAGTGTTTGTGTATGTTTGGTTGAGTGTCTTCGTGTGGGAGATTTGGTTGTGTGTTTGTGTGTGTATGCTTGTGTATGCCTTTGTGCGAGAGATGTCTGTTTGTGTGTTTGTGCACGTTTGGTTATATATCTTTATGTGGGAGACAAGGTTTGTTTTTCTAGTTTGGTTATATGTCTTTGTGTGAGAAATTTGTCAGTTCTTGGTTGTATAAGCCTTTGGCAAGAGGTTTGTGTGTGTTTGTGTATGTGCAGTTATATATCTTTGTGTGAGAGATTTGTGTGTGTTTGTGTATGTTTGTTTGTATGTCTCAGTGTGTTTGTGTGTGTGTAAGTGTGGTTTGTGTGAGAGATTTGTGTGTGTGTGTTTGTGTATGTCTGGAGATGTCTTTGTGTGAAAGCTCTTCCCATAATTTTCTTTATTGCTGTTATTTATTGTCTTACACAAAGAAAATGTGTTTTTTCCTCAGTACCCTAAAACATAAACATTCAAAAGAATATTTAAAAATTTAAAAGAACATTTAAACATTTAAAAGATCATTTGAACATTCAAATATTCAAACATTTAAAGGAATGTTTAAACACTAAAAGAATATCTAAACATTTAAAAGAACATTTGAACATTCAAAGATTACGTAAACATTTAAAAGAATATTTAAACAATCAAAAGAATATTTAGGTATTCAAAGAATATTTCAATATTTAAAAGAATATTTCAACTTTTAAAAGATTATTTAAACATTAAAAAATATTTAAACAATCGAAAGAATATTTAAACAATCAAAAGAACTTTTAAACATTCAAAAGAATATTTAAAAATTTAAAAGAATATTTAAACATTCAAAGAATATTTAAACATTCAAAAGAATGTTTCTTTTGTGAAATGTGACCTCTATTCCCCTCTCGGATTACAAATGTACCCTTCCGATTTTGCGGATTTACATGGAAATTTGATCGGAGCGAGTTGAAGAGCACAGGTGTAAACAGGTGTAGCAGCTGTTTATTATCCCAAAGGGAGTTTTATTTTATGTATATTATATATGTGTATTATATGTTTATTATATATTTGTATTTGTGTAATACACATATATATATATATATATATATATATATATATATATATATATATATATATATATATATATATATATATATATATATATATATATATATATATATATATATATATATATATATATATATATATATATATATATATATATATATATAGAGAGAGAGAGAGAGAGAGAGAGAGAGAGAGAGAGAGAGAGAGAGAGAGAGAGAGAGAGAGAGAGAATTTTAAATAGTATTCGTAGTTATAAATTGAGAGAGAGAGAGAGAGAGAGAGAGAGAGAGAGAGAGAGAGAGAGAGAGAGAGAGAGAGATTTAGTCTATCAAGTTGGGTACATCTCGATCATTTCGCAATGAGTTCTTATGCCATCGCCACGTGGCCTCCCTCGGCGACCACCCATCCAAAAGCCGATCAGGCCCAGTTGCAACACGTCCGCATCACGAACATGTTGCAAATTCAACGCAGCATCTCCTCGCGTGCAATGCCATGCAACATTCCTCAGTACATTGCTTCTCTTGCCGGATATTCCAGGTGTGTTTGTGATTTAGTTAATAGTATTCAAGGTGATTGCCCACGTGTTGCGAGGGGCGGGGGCGGTTTAGGAGGTAGGAGAGGGGGATGTTTATTTTCTTCGTTTTGGTTTTCTGATTCTTTTTGGCATTTTTTTATTTTGTTTTATTCTTATTTTGGTGTTTTGATTCTTTTTGGTATTTTTTTTTCTTTTATTGATAAGGAATTGAATATCGCTTTTGTGAAGCATTACTTTTATATGTATTAGGTGTTTATGTAAATTTTATATATGTATGTATGTGTGTGTACAGTTATATACATACATATACATATATATATATATATATATATATATATATATATATATATATATATGTATATACAGTATATATATTATATACACGTATGTGTGCTGAATGCGATTATAAGAAATAATAGAGACAAATATAAGATATATAATATAGATATATATGTAAATATAACCTATGTATCTCTATTTATTCGTTTATTTCCTGAATTAAGAAATATACAAGAGCAAAAAAAAAACACCGTAGCACAGATAAATCAACTCACAATTATTATTATTATTATTATTATTATTATTATTATTATTATTATTATTATTATTATTATTATTATATTTTCTTCACTCCTTTACCCCTCATTTTATCCTCACGGACAAAGCCTTAGAGCAATACAGGTCTCTTTATTGTTCGGACATCTTTCATATTGTTCCGGACATCCTTTACAATAATGGCCAACTGGCAACAGATGGCATTTAAGGGGTGGAGGGGGGAAGGGGCGGGGAGGGGTAAATGCAGGGCGATATTTTACGGATAAAATGAGACTCGGGCCGGATATTTTGTCAAGAGGCTGTGTCAGGGGATATTTCATGATTCCTCCTCCTCCTCCTCCTCCTCCTCCTCCTCCTCCTCCTCCTCCTCCTCCTCCTCCTCCTCCTCCTCCTTTTTCTTCTTTATCTCCTCTAGTCATTTTCTCGTTAACCTTCCCTTTCTCATCTCCCTCTTCTTCTTCTTCTTAACGACCTCCTCCTCCTCCTCCTCCTCTCCCCCTCATCCTCCTCCTCCTCCTCCTCCTGCTTTTTCCCTCCCCTTCCTGTCACCTTCTACCGGGAAAAGAAAAATCTGAAAACATGCCGAGTCATCTCCCTCTTAAGACCTTTTAACTCTCTCTGGAAAAGTATCGAATGAAGTTTTGGAATCTCCCGGATATTCACTTTGGCGTGGCAGATAGATTGATCTATTTCAAGTATTTTTACTTAAATTTACTTATTATCTAATGGAATACAGAGGGCTGCAGAGAGAATTCCAAAGCTCTTTTACTTAAATTTACTTATTATCTAATGGAATACAGAGGGCTGCAGAGGGAATTCCAAAGCTCTAGTTACCTAGCAATACATATTTTCCGACCTAGTTTCGATACTCGTAAGAGAGAACACTCACTGAATATTTACTTATCTAATGGGATACAGAGGGCGAGAGAGAATTCCAGAGCTATAGTGACCTCACAGTCCAGGGGACTTGCTGTCCTGGTTTCGATACTCTTAGGAAGGAGCACCTACTGAATATTTACTTATCTACTGGAATATAGAAGACTAGAGAGAATTCCAGAGCTATAGTGACTTCACAGTCCGGGGGACTTGCTGTCCTAGTTTCGATACTCGTAGGCGGGAACACCCACTGAGTATTTACTTATCTAATGGAATACAGAAGACCAGAGAGAATTCCAGAGCTATAGTGACCTCACAGTCCGGGGTACCAGCTGACCTAGTTTCGATACTCGTAGGCGGGAACACCCACCGAGTATTCAGGCGGCCTCTCCAATTAGTATTGTAAACAGTTGATATTTTTCAATTGTCATCGATCAAACTGTTGCCCTTGGCATGAATTGCGAAGGGCGGTGCCCACGTGCTCTGTGCTCTGTGTTGTGTGCTCTGTGCTCTGTATTCATGCTCTGTGCTTTTTCAGTGCTTGGGCCTACGCTCCTCCAGATTTAGAATCCGGTTCATTCAGGTGTTTTCAAGGTCAGCCCGAGAGCGTCAGGTGACCTTGTTTGCCCTTAATTGTTCACGCGGTTATTTTTGTTGACGTCGGCGCTTTTGTTCGCTTTAGTTGCTTTGAGTTCTTTCTCCGTGTTTCGGTGTTTTCTCTCTCTCTCTCTCTCTCTCTCTCTCTCTCTCTCTCTCTCTCTCTCTCTCTCTCTCTCCTCCGTTCATGCGTGATTCTTTTGATGCTGACTCTTTGTTTGTTTTAGTCCCTTTGACTTCTTCCCACGTGTTTCGTATTGGTTCTCTCTCTCTCTCTCTCTCTCTCTCTCTCTCTCTCTCTCTCTCTCTCTCTCTCTCTCTTTTACTTCTCCGTTTATGTGTTATTTTTTTAATTTAATGCTTTGTTCACTTTAGTTCCTTTGATTTCATTCTGTGTTTCGTTATGTTAACCACCCCCTCTCTCTCTCTCTCTCTCTCTCTCTCTCTCTCTCTCTCTCTCTACTTCTCCGTTCACTATTTTTGTGGACAATGATGCTTTTGTTCACTTTAGTTCCTTTGACTTCTTCCTACGCGTTTTCTCTCTCTCTCTCTCTCTCTCTCTCTCTCTCTCTCTCTCTCTCTCTCTCTCTCTCTGCTATATTCCCTTCTCCCTTTACTCCAGCTTTTGCCTCTTCCTTTCGTTCATCCTAACCTACCTCTTCTTTCATTGGTCAGCATCTTCTCATCATCCTCCCTTTTCCTCCTCCTCCTCCTCCTCCTCCTCCTCCTCCTCCTCCTCCTCCTCCGAGTTTCATTGGTCAGCAGACACAGGTGAGTCTTTTGAGCCCCGCAAGTGTTAATTAGATGTAATTAATCATTTTCATCCCTTTTTTTTCATCACCCCCATCATCCCCTCCTGTTGATTTGCTGCGCTGCAGGTAATCAAAATACTTTTATTCCACCCCTTTTTTACTGCTGATAATGGACCCGAATTCCCCCCCTCCTCTCTCTCTCTCTCTCTCTCTCTCTCTCTCTCTCTCTCTCTCTCTCTCTCCTTGTCCTTTACGGTGACAAGCGTCTTGCGCTAACAAGTTGAACGGAGATTATGTTTGCACCAATATCTGTTTATGTGTTTGTTTGTTTCTTTATGTCTGTGTATGTTTGTGTGTGTGTGTGTGTCCGTCCTCAAAACATCTTGATTATATTTTGTGGGATTTAAGGACAGATGCGGATTTTTTTTTCCTCTATTAATTTTAGTACAAAACTTAAGAAGTGGTGGACTACGGTTTTTAGAATCATTTTTCTATGACATGGAATTATGGTTTTGAAACCATATTTTGAATCCGAACTAAGTTTTTAAAATAATTTTTATGGAAGCCTTGGTTTTCATTTAATGCTGGAGGACGAATTGAAATTACGGTTCCTATTTACTTTTTTGGAAGCCGGACCATATTCCGCAATTAATTTTAAGGAGCGGTAGACTATGCGATTAACTTAATTCTTTGAATGGTGAAATATGGTTTCAAGGAAAAATCGTCCCCATGGTTTTCAATGATTTTTTGGGGGTCATACTGTGATTTTCAAGGTGTTTTGGAATTTGAACTATGGTAGTCAAATGTTGAAACTGAAAGGCAATAGAAATGATAGGCTTCAAATGGTACAACTATTATTTGAAAAAAAAAATTACTTATGTGTTTTAAATAATTTATAAAGTATTTCATTTGGGAGCCAGATAATTTAGGAATCTTTATAATAATAATAATAATAATAATAATAATAATAATAATAATAATAATAATAATTCATTTTTTGAGGGTGGAACCCAAGTAAGAATATTCATGGAATTTTTATGGATTTGTTTTTATTGGAATTATATCTGTCTGGAAATGTTATATTCAGGAAGAGTGGATTAGATATTCGGGTGAATCCAGGATTTATGTCACTGGAGATTTCATGGAAATTTCCATGAGGCAGGTCAAGGTCAAGAGTCAAAGGAGAACTGTTTTTTCAATTTTTTTTTTTTACAAATGAGAGAAGATATTTTATTTTTCATTTTAAAAACATTTGATATCGTTTAATCAATTTTTATCATAGACTTGAAAACAGTTTTATAACATAGGTAATTTTTTTCCGTTGTGGAGGTGCTCTCTCTCTCTCTCTCTCTCTCTCTCTCTCTCTCTCTCTCTCTCTAATTTAAAGTAAATTCTTTTGGATTGGTGAATGCGCGTGTTCTCTCTCTCTCTCTCTCTCTCTCTCTCTCTCTCAAAGTAAATCCTTTTTGCACTGGTGGATGTGCGTGTTCTCTCTCTCTCTCTCTCTCTCTCTCTCTCTCTCTCTCTCTCTCTCTCTCTCTCTCTCTCTCAAATAAGCTATAAACTTATCCATTAAAAATTCGTCGCATACTTAACCATAATGAAGTGTTTATGCAGTCCGTCATTATGCTTTCATAATAGTCATTATTTTGCTTATGACTATTGTCCTCTTCATAATCGCCATTGTAATCTGTTATAATGTTGATTGTGTATGTCTTATCACATATGATTATCATTATAGTCATTGTATTTGTCCCAACGCTCATCTAGTGTATCTTCATTGTAGCTTCATTATAGTTCAGATTGTGAGGACGCTATTACGCAGTACATCATCAGCATCCAGTTGTCATTATAATGAAGGGGAAACCCCCTCCCCCTAACATCATCTCCCACTACAGTAGTATAGGGTACAACGGAATCACCATACCCAGACTAATGAGGGAGGGGGGTTGTGCCCCTTCCCTTAAAGGGAGGTATTTCTCTCCTCCTGGGGAAGGCATCTCTACCCCCTTCCTCCCCATTCCCTACCCCTACCCCTACCCCCTCTCATCCTCTCCTCCACTCTGTCTCATTTTCCC
>NC_089766.1:5131007-5143507 GCF_040412425.1 Macrobrachium rosenbergii
TTCCACCTCTATTCCATTCCCATTCCGCCTCTATTCCATCCCCATTCCGCCTCTGTTCCACTCCCATTCCATCATTACTCAATCTCCATTCCATTCCCATTCCATTCCCATTCCATCCCCATTCTATCCCCATTCCACCTCCATTCCATCCCCATTCCACCTCCATTCCATCCCTACTCAATCTCCATTCCATTCCAATTCCACCTCCATTCCACTCCCATTCCACACTCTCTCCGAGCCTTCCCTTTATCTGTGTAGAGGCAGACCCGCCCTGACAACGACACAGTCAAATTGAATAAAGCGACGTTGATAGGTCCAAGGCGAATCTGAAGTATATCTGTCGTTGTTTTTGGGGTTGGGGGGGGAGCGCTGAGCCCCTCTGAGACGGTAGGAGGAGGTAGGAAGAAGGAAGGAGGATGAAGGAGAAAGGAAGGAGGAAGACTTGAATTGAGGAGGAGGAGGAGGAGGGGAATAAGAAGGGAATGAGAATCTCAAGTATATTTATCGTTGATTTTTGGTGGCCGGGGGCCGCTGAGGTCCTCTGGGACGGCAGGAGGAGGAGGAAGAAGGAAGGAAGAAGGAGGAAGACGTGAATTGAGGAGGAGGAGGATAAGTGGAGTAAGATGATAAAGATCTTCTCAAGTATATTTCTCGTTTTTATTTTGGGGGCGTTGAGGTCCTCTGAGACGGCAGGAGGAGGAAGTAGGAAGAAGGAAGAAGGAAGGAAGAATCTTATGAGGAGGAGGAGGGAAGAGGGAATGCACGAGGGGAGGAAGAGTGGTAGGTGGAAAGTGCGTTTATCCTTTAGGGACAGACAGAGAGGGGAAGAGACAGCTCTCTCATTAAGAGAAAGGGAGGGAGGGCATGGCAGAGTGAGAAGAGAGAGAGAGAGAGAGAGAGAGAGAGAGAGAGAGGGTGTATATATGTTTTTATTTTAGTGTCGATATTGTATGACAAAAACATGGAAATTGTATATATTAACTTCAAGAGAGAGAGAGAGAGAGAGAGAGAGAGAGAGAGAGAGAGAGAGAGAGAGAGAGAGAGGGTGTATATATGTATTATTTTTAGTGTCAATATTGTACAACAAAAACATGGAAAATGTATATATTAGCCTGAGAGAGAGAGAGAGAGAGAGAGAGAGAGGAGAGAGAGAGAGAGAGAGAGAGAGAGTCTAGGCCGCACAAAGTAAAAGGAGGAAATATATTACATTTGAAGAGAGAGAGAGAGAGAGAGAGAGAGAGAGAGAGAGAGAGAGAGAGAGAGAGAAATGGAACGGAGTCTCCCCCGCGACAGCCTGAATCCGATGTCATTTTGAACCTGGACGTTTGTATACATGAACTTGATTTTATCACGGCACGTGGAAACGTTTCAGGGTTTTTTTTTGTTAGCCTTTTCTTCCTGGCGTTGAGAAAGCCTTTTTTTTTTTTTAGCATTTTACGTTGAAGTGTTTTTTTTTGTTTTTGTTTTGTTTTACAGGGCTCTTTTACTCCATCAGTTTAATAGGTATGTTTTTTACCCTAAAAATAGGTTTTTTTTACGTTTCACGTTAGTGGGTTTTTTGTTGTTGTTTTGCGTGGTTCTTTTTCTCCGTTAGTTTAATAGGTTAGTTTTTTTCCATAAAAATAGGCCTTTTTACGTTTTACGTTAGTTTTTTTTCGTTGTTTTACAAGGCTCTTTTTCTCCGTCAGTTTATAGTTTTTTTTTTTCATAAAAATAGGTCTTATTACGTTTTATGTTAAAGTTTTTTTTGTTGTTATACAATTATGTTTTTCTCCGTCAGTTTAATAGGTAAGTTTTTTTTTTTCCTAAAAATATGTCTTATTACGTTTTACTTCAAAGTATTTTTTTTTTTTTTTTTACAGGGAACTTTTTCTGTCAGTTTGATAGGGAATTTTTTCCCCAAAAATAGGTCTTTTTTCGTTTTACGTTTCACGTTAAATTTTTTTTTTTTATTTTGTATTATAAGAAACTTTTTTTCTCGTCAGTTAAATTCGCAAGTTTTTTGGGTCATAAAAAGTGTTTTTTCGTTTTAATTTTTTACAAAAACCGTTTTTATTTTCATCTTTCGAATAAAGTTTATTCCTTTTTTCCGTTGCTATACAAGAAATTTTTTTCTCGTTAGTGGTTTTTTATGCATTCGTGAAAAAACATTTTTCGTTCTTTCGAATAGTTTTTTTTATTTTTCCTGTCGCATTAATAGTTTTTATTTTTGTTTTTCTTCAGAAATTTTTTTTGTTAGTTGACAAGAAAATTATATGCATAATTTGTTTATATATGTATATGTATATATATATATATATATATATATATATATATATATATATATATATATATATATATTTATATATATGTATATATAAATATAAAACGATGTATTTTGAATAAGCAAATGATTGGCCTCTAGTTATGGCTTATTTTATGTGTCCATAATACGTACAATATTATTATTATTATTATTATTATTATTATTATTATTATTATTATTATTATTATTATTATTATTATTATTATTATTATTATTATTATTATTATCAGAAAACCTATAACCCGTATCCTACCAAACGTGACCTTTCTCACCAAGCTGATAATATTGAAAATAAAACAAACACATCTACTCCCTTCAAAGTTTATATTGAAGAGTTAATATTAGGAGCGAGGGGCGCCTTCTGTTGGTCGTAACAGGACCAAGATCTCTCGGGTAAAACCCGCTTTCATTGTTCCCAGAACCCAAATGAATTCTGCGAGAAATACTGCGGCTGAAAAGCCCAATTTCCTTTTGTTTAGGATGCGTAGCGTAAGGGAGGGATAACGGAATGAACTCCAAATATATATATATATATATATATATATATATATATATATATATATATATATATATATATACATATATATATAAAATGTATATATATATATTTATATGTATATACTTATATATACATTTATATATTTATATATACTTATAAATTTCTGACTGACTTCAGGATCGAACCCAGGTCTTTCAATTGAAAGGAAAGGGCGCTGCCCACTGGGCCATGCAAGTCCTGGGTTCGATCCCGATGTGAGTCAGAAATTTGTTTCTGTTCCACACGTGATTGCGCGTTGGTTATTTCTATTATATATATATATATGTATCTCATATATATATATATATAAATATATATATATATATATATATATATATCAGTATATATGCATATATAAATATCTATATATATTTACAATAGATATATATAATATATACATATATATATATCTATATATACATAATTTTATTATTCGTTATAAGGACACACAGCCGTGTGAATTAAATCACAACAAAAGACCTTTCATTCGTTTATTCAAAATCGGCCATTTGAGAGTCTGAAAGCTTTCAAAAGTTGATTAAAAGCTCTCAGCAATGGCCCATTGTGTCACCCGATGGAGAGTGCATCTCTTTGCAACGGCTCCCCACAGTCTCTAGGGAATGGTGTCTTGTGTCGGTGAATGTACAGTGTTTCAGTTAGGGCTAAGAGAAGAAGAAGAATAGGGGCTTCCTTTTTTGGGGGGTGAAATCGTTTGCCACCCCCTTGTGGTCTTGCTGTATATCTAGGTGTCTTCTTAGGTGGACATTGGTACGAAAAGGTGACCAAAATATGATATTTGTTTTAGATTTCTGTAAAAGAAAACTATTGAGATGGCTATTTTTGTCCGTCCGTCCGCACTTTTTCTGTCCGCCCTCAGATCTGAAAAACTGCTAAGGCTAGAGGGCTGCAAATTGGTATGTTGATCATCCACCCTCCAATCATCAAACATACCAAATTGCAGCCCTCTAGCCGCCTCAGTAGTTTTTACTCTATTTAAGGTTAAAGTTAGCCATGAATCATGCATCTGGCACCCCTATAGATGCCAAAAACACAGGCCACCACCGGACCGTGGCTGAAAGTTTCATAGGTCGCGGCTGGGAGTTTCATGAGCCTTGGCTGAGAGTTTCATACAGCGTTATTCACTGTGCAGAAAACTCGATTGTGCCGAAGAAACTTCGGCGCATTTTGTACTTGTTTTCAGTTTTTAGTTCGTTGGACGAAGGTTTCTGAGAACTTTGTTGTGACGATTCTGAAGGAAAGGCATTGTTGGTTTTGAAAGGGGTTTTGTAGACGAAGTTATCTGAAAAATTATTTTCTTAGTATTTGTTGAAAAATGCAGAAAATAATTAATTTTTATCAGTTTTGTAATGACTTCAGATTGACAGTTACTTAAATTTCTGCAGTGATTTTTGAATGTAGATATTTGAAACCTTACCTTTGAGTTTTGGATGCAAGTTACTGAAAATTATTTCATGTTATCTGAACGGAAGTTTTGGAAGTTTGCCAAAACGTCTTACCGAAGGTTTGAAAACTTTGCCAAGTATTTTTGTCGAAGGTTTTGAAAATTTGAAGCGAATTCCGAACGAAAATTTATGAAAACAGTTTTTGAAAACTTTGCCCTGACTTGTAGGTTTCGAAAACTCACCCATGTGTTTTCTTATGGTGATCTCGGTATAATGCTGTAAGAGGCGCGGCCCATGAAACTTTTTCCACTGCCAGAAGCACGATTATGGCTAACTTTAACCTTAAATAAAATAAAAACAATCGAAGCTAGAGGGCTGCAATTTGGTGTGTTTGATGATTGGAAGGTGAATGACCAACGTACCAATTTGCAGCCCTCTAGCCTCAGTAGTTTTTAAGATCTGAGGGCGGACAGAAAAAAGTGCAGACAGAAAAAAAGTGCGGAAAGAATAAAGTGTTGTGGTTTTTGAGCGAAAGTTACCTAAAATTGTGCCAAGAACTTTTTTTTTTTTTTTTCTTAAATCCAAGTTTCCAGTAGGCCTAATTTTGTTTCGTGGCCTCTCGGAAGGAAATGTGTGCTGCCACATGTGTTAGGCCTAAGCCTTTACCTCCCAGGGGCGTACATCTTCTTACAGCCTAATGTTTTTTTCTACGAAAGTTTTTTTCTTTCCGAATAAATTCAGTTTTTTCTTTGTCGGGTTTGGAGTTGAGGAAGTTCTGAGTTCATGTAGGAAGGTCAAGGAGGGTTTTCGCGAGTTATTATTATTATTATTATTATTATTATTATTATTATTATTATTATTATTATTATTATTAATTGTTATTAAATTGTGGAAATTTGGACATGAAATATAAGTAATTAGTTCATGAAACATTTAAACTTTCTATATAATCAAATGGCAAACTCTCTCTCTCTCTCTCTCTCTCTCTCTCTCTCTCTCTCTCTCTCTCTCTCTCTCTCTCTCTCTCTCTCTCTCTCCCTTTTATGGTAACTCCTCTTCTCTCTCTCTCTCTCTCTCTCTCTCTCTCTCTCTCTCTCTCTCTCTCTCTGTGAGAAATCATTGTTTCTCTGAAGAGATAAAAAAAATCCTGGAAACAGAGGAAAGAGAGAGTTCCCAGACTTCCACAGAATCTGTGGGATCTCGAGACAGGAGAATGGCGGAAGTATACAGGCAGATATACACCGACACCTGATACATGCATTCATACACATGAAACGTCCAGCAATCTAATACGAGACGTCCTAAGCATCACATAACTCTTCATCACGGGGCTCTTCGTCCCCCTTCCGTGTCGTAGCGGTTGAACGCTGCCCCTTTGCAGACCAACTGTTTCGACTCTTTGTTATTAAGTTGGAGCGAATTACCTCCGATTAAAAGGCACAACGTTGCATTAGATAGTGGGAGTGAGTGGGCAGGTGTACGGGGAAGAAGTCACGATTGGGTATCTCGGAGAGATGATGTAATGGCAGGTTGTCAGTGAGGTTTCTTTTTTTTTTATAAGGAATCGTGAGGGTTTCTTGACCAAGGATGGGTAGATGTATAAAGATGGTGTAAGTATGTATGTATGTATATATGTGTGTGTGTATTGTGTAATTTTGTCTTGTACACACAATGTACACAGATCCGTGGCATGAATGTAATGTCCTTTTTCATGTACATTTTTATACGATTATGTATACTTTCCAGGAATGTAGAAATATAGTTCCTTTTGTTTCCTATTTATTCAAAGAAAATGAAACATCATCTTTATATTGCTTGAAAATATACCAGACACACACACATATATACATACATACACACATGTACACACACACACACATATATATATATTCTATATGTATATATACACATATATATATATATATATATATATATATATATATATATATATTCTATATGTATATATACATGTATTTATATATTTTTTAAGTAATATAACGATAAAATTTCACATTTCTTTCATGTAATGTCCACAATTAATAGGAAATAGAAACTATATTTATGCATTCCTCGAAAGTATTCATAACGATATAAAGAAAGTTCATAAAAAAAATACATCACACCATCAAAAGTATGCATAATGACATAAAAAAATGCATAAAAAATACATAGCACCATCAAGCCTACCACTGTTCTCTCCTCGCCCAGATCTCGTGCGTGACATATACATATATTTTTTATGCAATTCATAAATCCCAGCCGTGACGTCTTGTTGTCATGCACACGACGAATAACAATAATGATGGTGCATGGATGTGGTCAGTTTAGTCAGGCGAGCGCGAGAATGAATCTGGATGAGCGTCAATACACTGGGTTGACTGGTAACATGCTTGAAGTCTGGTATGATCGTACATGTGTGTACGTGAAGTGTATGTTGTAAGCTTTTTCTTTAAGGGGTGTATGTGCTTCTAGTATATTTTGGCAATGTTTTTTTGTGTCAGGGGTTTGTGTTACATTATGTGTATGTTGGTGACCTCTTCATGTAGGATATGTTGGTACAAAAGAAGCATGTTGTGACCTATTATTATTGGCAACATATTTCTGTCTTGGTTTACTGGTAATTGCATGTACATGACATGTTTCCATCAGCTGTTCTTGCACAGGAAATGTTTACGAGTACATAATATTTTGTGCTGTTAGATTTGTACATCTGTGTACACCTTACTATATTTCATAAATCACGTCTCCTGAACTGTAATTTTTGTATTGCTCGATACTTATCTTTCATGAGTTTGTGTACAAACTGTACCTCATTATGTATGTAGTTTGTGGCAATATTTAAACCACACGGTGTCTTGACAATTATTCCTCTGATGCTGCAAAGAAATATAATTCTGATAACATAATGATTATGCCTCTTTTAGCTTGCATATTAATATATTGACTTGGTATAAAGTGAAAATGTCTATGATTATATCAAGGTAAATTGGTCTGCTAGACCAAGTTAATGCTAAGTTACCAAACTTTAATATATAAGTTTTCTAAATGTTGAACTGCAAATTCTCCTTCTCTCATCAACGAAACGGGGTGGGGGTGGGGAGACAAACCGCAATAAAAAAAAAGCAAAGATAAACAAAGTGGGAGAAAGTAATTGATATTTGCAGCGAAATAATTAACAGTCTTTTGGCACGACATGCTATTCATGTCAGTTGCCGAATGTGAATACTTTTTAATTGGCGTGCTTTACAAAAGCCCTCATGCGCGCATGGAATGGCGTTGCATGCGCGCGCGCGCGTGCCCTCATAAAGCACCGGATTCTCATGCAATGAACGCGGGCTCAAGCCTCACTCAACTCTCCTCCTCTCCTTCCTCCTCCTCCTCCTCCTCCTCCTCCTCCTCCTCCTCATTGATGTTACTCCTTCCTCATTGAAACTTTTTCATTCCTTAATCAACCCTTTCTCATAATTTTATCCTCACACTGATCTCCACTTCTCAGAATGCATTCAACCTCACAGACAACCTCCAACCCCTTTAGAAAATCTCCACCCCAGAGAGGTTAGTAATCTTCACTTTTAAGAGGTTTGGAATCTCCACCCCAGAGAGGTTTGAAATCTCTATCCCAGAGAGGGTTAGGAATCTCCACCTCAAAGAGGTTTGGAATCTTTACCCCAGAGAGGGTTAGGAATCTCCACCCCAGAGAGGTTTGGAATCTCTACCCCAGAGAGGGTTAGGAATCTCCACCTCAAAGAGGTTAGGAATCTCCACCCCATGAGGGGTTTGGAATCTCCACCTCAAAGAGGTTAGGAATCTCCACCCCAGAGAGGCTAGGAATCTCCACCCAATAGAGGTTAGGGTTCTCCATCCCTGAGATAGCCTAACCTCTCTAGGGTGGAGAGTCCTAACCTCTCTGGGGTAGAAATTCCAAAGAGGTTAGGAATTTCCACCCAAGAAGGTCAAGAATCTCTATCCCAGAGACAGCATAACCTCTCTGGAGTGGGAGTTCCTAATAACCTCTCTGGGGTGGAGATTCCTAACCTATCTGGGGGTAGAAATTCCAGAGATGTTAGGAATCTCACCCCAGAGATAGCTTAACCCCTGAGATTCCTAGCCCCTCTATAGACTCCTAGTCCCTACTGTAGATTCCTAGCCTCTCTGTGGGGTGGAGATTCCTAACCTCTCTTGGGCGAAGATTCTTCTTCTTCTTCTTCTTCTTCTTCTTCCTTGTTTTCGCGCGATGGCAGCTGCTCCCCAGGAATTTACGACCAGCGGTGCTTCTGGTTAAACCAGGGACTTAACCTGCGGGCGTTTAAGACCTCTGGTGGGACGGGGGTTCATGGGGAGGGGAGGGGGGGGAGTGGGAGGTGGGGCGGGGAAGTGGGGAGGTGTTCTAGATTGCTCTTAGATGATTTTTGCTCTCGTGGCTGCCTCGTAGTAAGTTGCAGTTTAGCGGAAGAGATACTTGTTCATTTGTTTTCATTGTGATGTTTTTAGAAGCTGCGTCTGTTTGTTCTTTTTATTAGTTTTCTGTGAAAGAAAACTATTGTTTTCTGTTAAAGAAAACTATTGTGCCGGCTTTGTCTGTCCTTCTGCACTTTTTCTGTCCACCCTCAGATCTTAAAAACTACTGAGGCTAGAGGGCTGCAAATTGGTATGTTGATCATCCACCCTCCAGTCATCATACATACCAAATTGCAGCCCTCTAGCCTCCTCAGTAGTTTTTGTTTTATTTAAGGTTAAAGTTAGCCATAGTCGTGCTTCTGGCAACGATATAGGCCAGGCCACCACCGGGACGTGGTTAAAGTTTAATGGGCCGCGGCTCATACAGTATTATACCGAAAGATAGACCTATTATCGGTGGCCTCATTATATGCTGTAGCGACTGTGCAGAAAACTTGATTGCGCCGAAGAAACTTAGGCGCATTTTTTACTTGTTTGTGGTAGTTCTTAACTGGAAATTATGGTCAGTTATTCTTTAACATAATTACAGTAAGGGATTCCGAGTGCTGAAAATCTTTTTACATATAAAGAGAAAACCAGGACACTTCAAGTTAATTTTAGCTTTCTTAATTTTAACAAGTTCTTTAATGTTAAATAATTATATATATATATATATATATATATATATATATATATATATATATATATATATATATATATATATATATATATATATATATAAAACAAAACCAAGATAAACTTATAAGATAAATATATATATATATATATATATATATATATATATATATATATGTATATATAAACCAGTACACTTCAAGATAAATAATTATATACTCGTATATAAAAAACCAGTGCACTTCAAGTTAATTTTCTTGAACTTAACATTATCTTGAATGTAGAATAAATAATGTAAGATTTTAACTCGTTCTTTGATTCAAAATAAGATAATGTAAAATTTTAAATTATTCTTTGATGTTAGCTAAAAAAACACTAAGTAAACACCATTGCCAAAAAAGTTTAATGCATTTAATCTGTACTTTTTAAAAAACTAAGTTTGAATTAGGTTTTTATTGATTATTTATATTCAAATTCCGAATATCTCTAAATAAAAAAAAAAACTTGTGAAATCTCTCCCAGATTCGAAGGCCATGAGAATTTTCTTAATTCGTCTCTCGGGCGAAGTCCTCGAGTTCACTAATTGCTCGCCGGAGGGCCCTTCATGCCTCGGTGGGCCGTGACGCTGATGCTTTAGAGGAGTTTGGGCTGAAGAGGGACGCTCCCCGTTTTCTATGTTGTGTTTTCTGTTTAGTTTTATGTCGTTTTCTGTGTTTTTATGTCTTGGCCAAAAAAAAAACTAGTCTTGGTTAAAAAAAAAACACGAGTCTTGGCGCCCCCCAAAAAACTAGATGCCTTGGCCAAAAAAAAAAAAAAAAAAACACTAGAGTCTTGGTTAAAAAAAACACGAGTCTTGGCGCCCCCCAAAAAACTAGATGCCTTGGCAAAAAAAAAAAAAAAAACACTAGAGTCTTGGTTAAAAAAACACGAGTCTTGGCGCCCCCCAAAAAACTAGATGCCTTGGCCAAAAAAAAAAAAAAAAAAACTAGAGTCTTGGTTAAAAACACGAGTCAAAAAAAAGATGCCTTGGCAAAAAAAAACACAGTCTTGGTTAAAAAAAAACACGAGTCTTGGGGCCCCAAAAACTAGATGCCTTGGCTAAAAAAAAACACTAGAGTCTTGGGGCCCCCAAAAACTTAAAAAAAAAAAACACTAGAGTCTTGGTTAAAAAAGCACGAGTCTTGGCGCCCCCAAAAAACTAGATGCCTTGGCCAAAAAAAAAAAAACACTAGAGTCTTGGTTAAAAAAAAACACGAGTCTTGGCGCCCCCCAAAAAACTAGATGCCTTGGCAAAAAAAAAACACTAGGGTCTTGCCTTAAAAAAACAGAGTCTTGGTTAAAAAGGGTCTTGGCCCCCCAAAAACTAGATGCCTTGGCCAAAAAAAAAAAAAACTAGAGTCTTCGTTAAAAAAACACGAGTCTTGGCGCCCCCCAAAAAACTAGATGACTTGGCAAAAAAAAAAAAACACTAGATTCTTGGTTAAAAAAACACGAGTCTTGGGGCCCCAAAACTAGATGCCTTGGCCAAAAAAACACTAGAAAAAAAAGAACACTAGAGTCTTGGTTAAAAAAAAACACGAGTCTTGGCACTTGGCAAAAAAAAAAAAAAACACTAGTCTTGGCACGAGTCTCCCAAAAACTAGATGCCTTGGCAAAAAAAAAAAACACTAGAGTCTTGCACGAGTCTAAAAAAAGATGCTTGGCAAAAAAAAACACTAGAGTCTTGGCACGAGTCCCCCAAAAAACTAGATGCCTTGGCAAAAAAAAAACACTAGGGTCTTGGTTAAAAAAAAAACACGAGTCTTGGGGCCCCCCAAAAAACTAGATGCCTTGGCCAAAAAAAAAACACTAGAGTCTTGGTTAAAAAAGCACGAGTCTTGGGGCCCCCAAAAACTAAAAAAAAAAAAAAACTAGAGTCTTGCCGAGTCTTGGCTCCCCCAAAAACTAGATGCCTTGGCTCCCCCCCAAAAAACACCAGATAGTCTTGGAAAAAAAACACGAGAGTCTTGGTAAAAAAAAAAAAAAACGCGAGAGTCTTGGAAAAAAAACTAGATGTCTTGGCCAACAAAAAACCACTAGATCGTCTTGGCCCTTCTCGATTTAGGAGAGAACGAGTTAGCCGGTAAAAAAAAAAAAAAACCGCACTGATTTTTTTATTTGAAAACCGTTCGAAAGGTTACAGCGCTATAAATACCTTCGCCTGTGACGTCATGGGATGCTCGGAATAGCATCATGCGGTGAAGGGGGAGGGGAGGGAGGGGGGAGGGGAAGGGAGGGCAAGGTCCAAGCATATCTGCAGAAAGTCCCTTTTGGTCGATAGCTAAAGAATTTAACTATTTTCTTCGGCTGAGTTTTACCTCCAAAGTTTTTTCAAGGGAGGATTAGAAATAAGTTTTTTATTCGGTTTTTTATTCTTCCGATGAGATTCCCTTCTCTGTGTTTGTTGTTTAAAGTTTTTCTGTCAGAGTGTCTCCCTTTTTTTAAAGTATTTTTTCTGCAAGAACTTTTTTTTAATCCTTTTCTTTTTATCTTACAGCTAATTCATCTTGTTTATCGGTAATCGCTTTTATTTTCTTAAAGAAACATTCTTTTTCTCAAAGAAAAAATACTGAGACCAGTAAAGAAGAAAGAACTTAACCCCTTGAAAGAATAATCTGAATACTTTTACCTTCGTTGAGTTTTTTCCTTCAATAAGAATTTATTTGAGGTCTGTAATCTGCTCAATAACTTTATTTTCAATTCTAATTCGGGTTTTAACATTCATTTATGATTTAAGCTGAATAAAGGTTTATTTAATTCTTTGAAATTCTCTCCTTACTTCTGTATTCCTTAAGTCCTGAAAATATCCCATCTTCAAAGGGATGTCTTCTTGCTCATTAATAGATTGATCCATGTATAGGCTGGTGCTTCTAGGACTATGCTGCCCTAAAATGGAAGTCTGCAGTAACTGTAAAAATACAAAACTGAGAAAAATGGTAGATACTGTAGTTTTCCCTTGCCTCACTACTGATTTTGCAGATACTGCAAATGCGACCCCTAAATAAAGTATTGAAGAATCATTCTGAAACTGCGGTAACTTGTGCATTAGTGTTTCAAGAGCCCAATAGGTGGCATATCTCAATTTCGGAAATTTTGCAGATACTGCAGTTTTTCATTTTAGGGTAGTATGGACATTGAAGTC
>NC_089766.1:5148507-5158507 GCF_040412425.1 Macrobrachium rosenbergii
GCATATTCTTGTCAAATTGTCGAGAAGGATATTCATGTCAACTTGTCTAAATGCATATTCTTGTCGACTTGTCTAAATGCATATTCTTTTCAAATTGTCTAAATGCATATTCTTGTCAACTTGTCTAAATGCATATTGTTGTCGACTTGTCTAAATGCACATTCTCGTCAAAGTGTCTAAATGCATCGTCAACTTGTCTAAGTGCATACTCTTATTAAAGTGTCTAAATGCATATTCTTGTCAATGTGTCTAAATGCATTGTCAACTTGTATAAATGCATATTCTTGTCAGTGTCTAAATGCATTGTCAATTTGTCTGAATGCATATTCTTGTAACTTGTCTAAATGCACATTCTTGTTAAAGTGTCTAAATGCATACTCTTGTCAAAGTGTCGAAATGCATTGTCAACTTGTCTAAATGCATATTCATGTCAAAGTGTCTAAATGCATTGTCATCTTGTCTAAATGCATATTCTTGTCAACTTGTCTAAATGCATATTCTTGTCAGTGTCGAAATGCATTGTCAACTTGTCTAAATGCATATTCATGTCAAAGTGTCTAAATGCATTGTCATCTTGTCTAAATGCATCTTCTTGTCAACTTGTCTAAATGCATATTCTTGTCAACTTGTCTAAATGCATATTCCTGTCAAAGTGCCTAAATGCATTGTCAGTTTGTCTGAATGCATATTCGTGTAACTTGTCTAAATGCACATTCTTGTCATTTTGTCTAAATGCATTGTCAATTTGTCTGAATGCATATTCGTGTAACTTGTCTAAATGCACATTCTTGTCAAAGTGTCAAAATGCATATTCTTGTCAACTTGTCTAAACGCATTGCCAACTTGTCTTTTCCTCGTCCAAAAGTGCATCCCACCTGTCCGGATACCCTAATTTGCATTCCCTCATCTAAACGCATTCCATCCAAACTTTGCTTGTTGGCCCAAGTTTTTTCCCCTCACGACCGGAAGCCAAGTGGGCCGTAACTCACTGAATACACTTCATAAACTTCAAGTTGATTTAAGTTGGCGAACTTCAAGTTTATTTACTTGGGGAAACTTCAGCAAGTTTCTTGAAGTTCTCTGAAGTTCCCTGTGTCTCGCTCCCAACTCCGTTTTATGGTCGTATTTTTCCGGGGGGCACTTTGTTTTGATTCTGTCGAGGCTTTGTTTATTGTTTTTGTTTATGTTTTTCCCGAGGATTTTGTTTATGGGTTTTCGCGCGTGGGGGGGCTTTTGAAGGCTTTTATTTGTGTGAATTTTTTTGCTTTTTTTTTTGGTTGTTTCTTAAGAATATTCCTGTTAGAATAATGATGGCGATGAGATGGAAAATAAGAGATGAACATTATGGCAAATCTTGCAATTTGCAAGACAATAAATATTTACCCTATAAAGAAAAATAATTGAACTACAAATATTCTTCCCAGTTACCCTTCATTGATCTAATGTTATAAATTGCAAGGCAATAAATATTTACCTTATAAAGAAAAATAATTGAATTATAAATATTGCCTCCAGTTACCTTTCAGTCATCTAATGTTACAATTTGCAAGATAATAAATATTTGTTTTGCAATGAAAAATACTTGAATTATAATATTCTTCCCAGTTACCCTTCAGTCATTTAATGTTATAATTTGCAAAACAATAAATATTTACCGTTACAGAAAAATACCTTAACTATAAATATTCTTCCCAATTACCCTTCATTCATCTGATGTTATAATTAGCAAGACAATAAATACTTGTTTTACAATGAAAAATACTTGAATTATAAATATTCTCCCCAATTACCCTTCTATTCATTTAATGTTATAATTTGCAAGACAATAACAATAAATATTTACTTTTACAGAAAAATAATTGACCTATAAATATTCTTCCCAGTTACCCCATTCAAATATCCCCTTTCCGAATTGGAGGGCTTATTTGTTGAAGGAATACCAAATAGGATAACAAAAAAAAAAAAAAAGAATCCTATTGGCATACTCTTTCTTTTCACAAAGGCTGACAGCTGCAATTTCGCATTTTGAACGGGCTTTTTGAGTATTCCCATGACAATATGCATTCAGCAGAGGAGATTGGAGGATTGTTTTGTGTATTGGGTGTGTGAATATACAATCTTCACGCACACAGACGCACGTACAAAAATAAACACACTTAACAATTATAATTTCCATTGAGTATAAGTTATTGCCTAGGTATAGTGAATTCGATGTTTGTGGATTGATATTTGTGAATACAAAAAGTCATGAGTGTACAAGTAAAAAAATTAATTAATATATATATATATATATATATATATATATATATATATATATATATATATATATATATATATACACACACACACATGCATAATGCGCATATATGTACAGAAGGATCCGCTGTAATGTACTTGATTAGCAAAAGTTAATATATTTGTAAAAGTATAGACAAAGCTTATATATATATATATATATATATATATATATATATATATATATATATATATATATATATATATATATATATATATATATATATATACACATATATATACATACATACATACATAATATATATATAATGTATGTATTTATGTATATACAGTATACATACATATATATATATGTATGTTGTTTCTTTTGACTGATAAGACATAACCCCTTCAAAAAAGTAAAAAAAATCCAGCCAAATTTTCTGACGCAAATGATTGCAAAGGAAACTGCATTAAGAAAAAATATCTGAAGAGGAAATGAAACTGAGTAGAATTCTGATTCTGTGGATAAAAAAGTGTCCCAGAAATAAAATGTCGTTTGGATTACACCATAAAAATCACGAATTCATTTACGCGGAGATTAAAAATTGAATGGATTTAATTTTTATCAGAGAAGGCAGGGAGAATTATTTTTATTTTGATCGAAGAGTGAAAAGTTTAAGAGAGGAAGTCTATTGTATAGTGTCCATTTTACCCCAAATTTTAATGTATTTATTTTTGTTAAGGAAATTATAACGTCCAATTTATTTCAAAATTTGATATATATATATATATATATTTTTTTTTTAAGTAAAGGAATTCTATAGCGTCCATTTTATACCAAATTTGAATATTTGTTTTTTTAGGTAAGTAAAGGAATTCTGTAATGTCAGTTTTATTACAGATTTCAATGTATTTAATTTTGTGTCCATTTTATAAAAAATTTAATTTTTTTTAGGTAAATCATAGAACTTTATAGTACCCATACCATAAATATTTCCTTGTATTTTTTAAAATGTTGTTTAGTGATTCTATTAATTTACCTCCATTTTTCATAATTTGTATTTTTTTTTGTTTCATTCACTTGAAAAACTTAATTTTTTCTGATTTTCTTCACTTGAAAAAATAAATAACTGGGTTGATACTAATAATTTCTTCCTTGATAAGCATCATCATAACCGTCATCATTATCATGTTTCTCATTATCATTATCATCAGGAACCTTTCCCCCCTTATCTCTTTACTTTTAACTTGACCCTTTCCCCTTAACCCTTTACCTTTACCCTTTACAGTGACCCTTTTCTTCTTGGCTTCCACCATTAGGCTTTACCTTTATTTTCTTCTTTGCCTTCTACCCTATCTTTAATACCCTCTTCCTTACTCCCTCCCCTTCCCCCTTCCCATTTCCCTTTCCCCTCCTCCTTCCTCCTTCCCCTCCCCTTCTCATTCTCCTCATTCCCTGTCTCCCTTCCCCTTTCCCCTCCCCTTCCCCTTCTCCTTTACCCCTTCGCCTTCCCCTTCTTCTTTACCCCTCCCCCTTCATCCTTCCCCTTACATTTCCCCTCTCCCCTTCCCCTCCTCCCCTTCCTTACCCTTCCTCCTTCCCTTACCCTTCCTCTTACCCACCCTTCCCCTTACCCTTACTCTTCATCTTCCCCTTACCCTTCCCTTCATCTTCCCCTTCCCCTTCCCTTCATCTTCCCCTTACCCTTCCCCTTCATCTTCCCTTACCTTTCCATTCATCTTCCCCTCCCTCCTCCTTCCACCTTTCCATTTCCCCTCCCCCTTCATCTTCCCCTTCCCCTCCTCCTTCCACCTTTCCATTTCCCCTCCCCTCCCCTCCCTTTCCCCTTACCTTCCGCTTCCCCTTCCCCATACCCTTACCCTTCTTCTCCTTCCCTTACCATTCCCCCTTACCCTTACCCTTCCCCCTTACCCTTAATCTTTCTCTCCCCATTTCCCCTCCCCTCCCCCTCTCTCCTTTCCTCAAGAGCGTAAGACGAACCCTGATGAGATGACGTTCAGCCGAAAGCGAGAGGAGGAATTTTCACGAGGTGCCGGCCGGCGCACCTGACCTCTCTTCATAACGGTCCTTACCTCCCATGAGAGGCAATGAGAGGTAATGGGAGACCGTAGTCGACGACGCCCTCGTCGTGATTATTGGGCCATGGCGTCCCTGGAAGCTGGGGAACGAAAGGTCAAGTTGGGTCGTGTCGGGTTTCAGAGGAGGGCAGATGCTTTTGGTGGTGTGGTCTCTCTCTCTCTCTCTCTCTCTCTCTCTCTCTCTCTCTCTCTCTCTCTCTCTCTCTCTCTCTCAAAGAAAGCTTATTTTGTATATATGTATATTATATATATATATATATATATATATATATATATATATATATATATATATATATATATATATATATATATATATATATATATATATATATATATATATATATGTATATTACACACATTATATATAGATATGTATAAATATTTACACACATATATTTATGAATGAAACACTTTTAGTGGTGTATACTACACAAGGGAGGAGTCTCTCTCTCTCTCTCTCTCTCTCTCTCTCTCTCTCTCTCATAGAAAGCATTGTACACACACACACACACACACACACACACACACACACACACACACATATATATATATATATATATATATATATATATATATATATATAATGAAAATACTTTTAGTGCTATATACTACACAATGGGAGTCTTTCTCTCTCTCTCTCTCTACTCTCTCTCTCTCTCTCTCTCTCTCTCTCTCTCTCTCTCTCTCTCTCTCTCTAAATAAAGATTAAACTCTTCCAGCGAAAAACCGCCTCAATTTTCCTCAATCTCGTCAAGCGTTCGTTAGCATTCTATTCGAAACGAGACTCATTCCTCAGCATTCATCTTTCCTCACTTTCATTTCAGGGCTCATTGAGGCTCTGAATGGCTCTCTCTCTCTCTCTCTCTCTCTCTCTCTCTCTCTGCCCCCTGGGCCACCAATCCATCCATCCATCCAATCTTCCGTTCATCCGTCTGCCCATCCAATCTTCAGGCCGGTCTTCCACTCAATCCAGCTAATCTTGCATTCACCAATCGGTTCAGTATTCCTCTTATTCCTACAATCTTTCATCGACCAATCATCCAATCTTCCATTCATCCATCCATCCAGTCTTTCACTAATCAATTCAGTCTTCCATTGGCCAGTCCAGTCTTCCTCCAATCCATCTATCCATTCATCCAGTCCTCCTCCAATCCAACCAATCATCCATCAATCCACCCATTCAGTCTCCCATCCTCCCATCAAATTATCAAACCATCCATCGAGTTTTTCGTCTACCTATCCAACCTAACTCTCTCTCTCTCTCTCTCTCTCTCTCTCTCTCTCTCTCTCTCTCTCTCTGAAATGGAAATGTTCACCCGGGGTGGATTCACATCTGTCTCAGACATGACTTCGATCCGCAGTTCGTTTGAAGTTCTTTGTTCTTTGATAGACTAAGAAAGAAAAAAGAAAGAAAGAAAAAAAGAAGAAGAGTGGAAGACTCGAAGAAGAATTCTGACCTTTTTATCTTTTAATTTTTATTCGTTTGCTATTGTTTTTTCTTTTTGTTCGTATTATCTATTTTTTTTCGTTTTCTGTTGCTGTTTTTAAGATTATCAGTGTTAATGCTTTTGTTATTTTGTAAAACCTTTTGTTTTTTGTTTTATTTTTTGTTGTTGTTAGTTTTGTTGTTTTTGTTATCGATCGTTTTTCGTTGTCTTTTGTTAAATTGGTCCTGGTCATCAACATCGGTGTTTTTGTTATTTTTTCTTTGCTTATTGAGTCATTGTTAATTTTCTATCAGTTGTTATTGTGTTAATGTTTTTGTAATTTTTTCTGAAATTTTTACTATTTTCTTGTCTCATTGACGTTTGTATTGGTAATTTTAAATGTTATTTTTTTTCTGACACTTGCGTCAAAATGGAAAACATGTTTGAGAGAGAGAGAGAGAGAGAGAGAGAGAGAGAGAGAGAGAGAGAGAGAGAGAGAGAGTGTTGATATTTCAATTAACAGCTTGCTAACAAAACCTTCATTTAGATTCCAATGAAACAAATTTTGATTAAAAGGCACATACGCATACAAAGAGAGAGAGAGAGAGAGAGAGAGAGAGAGAGAGAGAGAGAGAGAGAGAGAGAGAGAGAGAGACTCCGCTTACTGAGTCTTTTCAAAACCGGTATTTGGACTGTTTCTCTTTTGTTAAAATGATACACCGAAATGTATCGGCGCATTGCAAAATACAGCGCTTTATTGCATAGAATTCTCACTTTTACTTTTTTTCTTTTTACTTATAGAGTACCTTTCATATTCGCCCTTTTTTCTGTTATAGTTTTGTGAAAAGAAAACTATTGAAATGGCTTTGTCTGTCTGTCCGCACTTTTTTGTGTCCGCACTTTTTCTGTCCGCCCGCAGATCTTAAAAACTGCTGAGGCTAGAGGACTCCATATTGGTGTTGATTATCCACCCTCCAATCATGAAACATACCAAATTGCAGCCCTGTAGCCTCAGTAGTTTTTATTTTATTTAAGGTTCAAGTTAGCCATAATCGTGAGTCTTGCTAAGATATAGGACAGGCCACCACCGGGCCATGGTTAAAGTTTCATGGGCCGCGGCTCACTACAGCATTATACCGAGACCACCGAAAAATAGATCTATTTTCGGTGGCCTTGATTATGCGATGTACGGAAAACTCGATAGCGCCGAAGAAACTTCGGCGCATTTTTTAATTGTTTTTTTGATTGTATAATGGTAATTAGGCATTTCAGCTCAATTTAAAAAGGATTTTTAGACAGCAATAGAATTACAAGACTGAATATTATGTAAAAAAAAAATTCATGAAAAAGTCACTGTTTTCTTTTTCGGAAAATCCCTTTTTTCGTTTTGAATCTGCAGGAATTGATATATATACAGTACTCGTATATATGAATATATATATATATATATATATATATATATATATATATATATATATATATATATATATATATGTATATATATATATATACACACGTGCCATTTACGCAATTACCCATTTCAGTAAACCAATTAGTATGCGTCTTTGAAGGTCAGTGCATGAGACTGGACTACTGTAAACATACTGGAACACTTTTATTTCTGAAAAATGAGTGATGACTTTATACGATGACACTTCATTGATTTATGAAGCCGCGCGTGCCTTCATTAATATCTATTTTGAGTCGTTTATGGCTGTTATTAAGCATAGGTGACGCCTGGCATACTCTCTCTCTCTCTCTCTCTCTCTCTCTCTCTCTCTCTCTCTCTCTCTCTCTCTCTCTCTCTCTCTCTCTCTATATATATATATATATATATATATATATATATATATATATATATATATATATATATATATATAAATGTAGTATATGTACATGTATATGTATGTGTTTATTTATATACATATATATTATGTACACCCACATATATATTATATATATATATTTTCAATGTTACCCTAACATTAACATTTAATGCTAAAATGATTATAGTAATTATTGATATAATTTTGATCACCTTAAATTAAACAATGAAATCTACTATGTTAAGTTTCTTCTTCTTCTTCTTCTTCTTCTTCTTCTTCTTCTTCTTCTTCTTCTTCTTCTTCTTCTTTCTTATTATTATCATTATTATTACTTATAAAAATTCATAATGACACGCGCCACTAAAATGTGGAAGAAATCCACAATAATGTAATTGTAAATATATTTATTAAAAGTATATTCAAAACGAGAGCTTTCTCCTTTCATTATTATTATTATTATTATTATTATTATTATTATTATTATTATTATTATTATTATTATTATATCACGTAAACAATTTACCTCACCACCAGCGCAAACTCATCCATTCCCTCACAAATGTAATACGAGGTACCTCCTCCCTCTCCAGCGGCGTTGCAGCTGGCGAGGCCATTTTCATGTTAATTAATTCTCTGGCGCAGGGAAGAATATAAGTTGAGAATGCCTCTTTTACGCTGCCGGTCCGCTCCTCGCTGCGTGGGAGACAAGTTGACGCTATTGTTTTTGGTCCGTGCTTTTGTTGTGGTTTGTGTTTGTTGTTGGGTGTTGTTGTTTGTGTGTTTGTTTGTTCGTGTGTTTGATTAAGTTTGCCTAGATTATATGTATATATATATATATAAATATATATATATATATATATATATATATATATATAATTGTGTATATTTGTATATATATATATATATATATATATGTATATTTGTATATATATATATATATATATATATATATATATATATATATATATATATATATATATATATATATATATATATATATATATATATATATATATATATATATATATATACACACACACATTTTATCTTCGTCACCGTTAACCTCATTTGGACTTTCATCCTTCTTGACATCAGGCTAACCTCGTAACACCCGTCAAACAGCTTCTTCCCACATGGCATGATTCAGGGTTTCTTTTCCCCAGCTACCATGCTTTGGAATTCTCTCCATGTCCACGTTTTCCCAGAGAGAATACTTTCCTTCGTATTAGAGAAGAGGGGGGGAGGGAGGAAGGGGAAAGTAATAGGATATATTAGTACAGAAGATACAGGATATATCAATAGAGAAAATACAGGATATATCAATACAGAAGATACAGGATATATCAATACTGAAGATATAGGTTATATCAGTACAGAAGATACCGGATATATCACTACAGAAGATACAGGATATATCAATACGTAAAATAAGGATGTATCAATACAGAAGATAGAAAATGTTATCAATACAGAAGATATAAGATATATCAATACAGAAGATACCGGGTATATCACTACTGGAGATACAGGATATATCAATACAGAAAATACCGGATATATCAATACAGAAGATACAGGATATATCAGTACAGAAGACACAGGATATATCACTACAGAAGATACAGGATATATTACAGAAGATATACGATATATCAGTACAGAAGATACAGGATATATCAATACAGAAGATATACAATATATCAACACAGAAGATACAGGATATATAGCAGTACAGAAGATAATTGATATATCAGTACAGAAGATACCGGATATATCACTACAGAAGATACCGGATTTATCACTACAGAAGATACATGATTACCAATACAGAAGACATAGGATATATCACTACAGAAGATACAGGATATATCAATACAGAAGATAAGGATATATTACCACTAGGGACCAGTTTGAAGATTTGCAACTGGCAAGAGGAAAGTTGGGTTGAGGTGGTTTTGGGGGGGTTTGGGTTGAGGTGGGATGGGGCTGATGGTAGTCCCCACCTCCTTCCCAATAAGGAAGGGTTGAGGAGTGGGAAGGGTGGGTGGGGGAGAAAGACCCAGGGTTATGGAACTCGGAATAAACATCACGTAATTCTCGTGACGTGTTTCTAGTACAGAGTTCCTCCCTTGGCCGACAGAGGCTGTTGTTGTTCCTGTTGCTGTTTCTCCTGCTGTTTCTCCCGAGGCGATCTGGGTTGTTTGTAGATAAAAAAAAATGGGAATATTTGTTAATCAAAGATCCGAGAGTGGGTGTTTGTGGTGAGAGAGAGAAAGAGAGAGAGAGAAACTTGCGTTTTGTGTGTGTGTGTGTGTGTGTGTGTGTGTGTATGTAAAAGAGAGAGAGAGAGAAGAGAGAGAGAGAGAGAGAGAGAGAGAGAGAGAGAGAGAGAGAGAGAGAGTATTAGGT
>NC_089766.1:5166007-5171007 GCF_040412425.1 Macrobrachium rosenbergii
CTCTCTCTCTCTCTCTCTCTCTCTCTCTCTCTCTCTCTGTGTGTGTGTTTTTGTGTGTGTAGCTTTACTGGGGTATTCATTGCGATATGACAAAGTGATCATGGATCTCTCTCTCTCTCTCTCTCTCTCTCTCTCTCTCTCTCTCTCTCTCTCTCTCTCTCTCTCTCTCTCTCTCTCTTTTAAGAGGCGAAATGTGAGTAATGTAGTAGTTGAAGACTTTGCCTTCCCCATCGGCCTCTCCCAGAAGAAATTGGATGCACATGAAGATTCAAAGGAATATTACTGAAATAATGAAAAAAAAAAATTGAATATTTCTTGAACTTTAAATGGTCTTAACTTTGCATAGATTAAGATATAGGCCTCCAGAGGCTCTTCCGTAGGCCTAACTTTTACAAGTAATTAATTTCTTGTTAGCCAAGTTAGGCCCTTGAAATCCTTTTGATGGAATCGTGGGACATTTTATATATTATTCATTTTTATATATAACTTCTTTCTCGCGGGAATAAAGTCTAAAGAATATTTATTTCATTTAAGGCTACATTTAGACTTGGGGAAGGGGTGAGGGGAGGGGCTAAGTCTTTTTTTTTTTGTCTTTCATATTCTTGCAGTCTATTCCAGGATTGATGGATTGAATAAAATGGCCTATAGCGTCGTAAGTGGTGATGGCACGCCCCTTGAAAGATGGGCGTTTATAGGATTCAGTGACAGAATCCTATGACTAGTTTGTAAAGGGTATTAAAATGTAATCGAGGAATGTAATTGTATACAATTAAAAAACAGGATCAAAATGTCAATAATTATTAATCTGATTTTTTCTGTACCTCGCCTGTTACATTAATATGCTTTTATGCATCTGTAAAATAATTTAAAAGCATTTTTATTACAAAGATATTAAGTGTGTAACGTATATATGGTTGATTTGTATTTAACAGGCGTGTGTGAATAGACTCCTATATATTCCTATAGGTCTATTTGCTAATTACATTAATTCCAAGGCGGTGTTTTCAAGCAAATTTTGGTGACATAACCTTGAAATCATGTTCTGGAAACTGAGGATATTTTCATTCAGTGGAAACATTTTTCAGTTTTATATTTTATTAAATTCTCAGCTCACGCTACTCTGGAAATAGATGATCGTATTCTGTAAGAATAATTTTTTTTACTATCCACGCCAGTTATATACACAAGGAACCTCTGGCAATAATTCTAATGCCTAATTTATTTATACCTTTGTGGTAGCATTTTTCCCCTATTTTTAAGGACCACGCCCCTACTCTTGACTGTTATAGCTGACAGAGGCGCGTAGACAGAAGAAACAGACGCTTCTAGACAGAATAAATAGAGGCTTCTAGACAGAACAATAGAGCTTCTAGACAGAATAAATAGAGGCGTCTAGACAGAATAAATAGAGGGTTCTAGACAGAACAATAGAGCTTCTAGACAGGATAAATAGAGGCTTCTAGACAGCATAAACAGATGCTTCCGCGCAGAATAAATAGAGCTTCTTGACGGAATAAATAGAGGCTTCTACGCAGAATAAATAGACCTTTTAGACAGAGCAATAGAACCTCTACACAGAGCAAATAGAGTCTTCTACGCAGAGTAAATAGAGCTCCTAGACAATAAATAGAGGCTTCTAGACAGCATAAATAGATGCTTCCGCGCAGAATAAATAGAGCTTCTTGACTGAATAAATAGAGGCTTCTACGCAGAATAAATAGACCTTTTAGACAGAGAAATAGAGTTTCTAGACAGAGTAAATAGAGACTTCTACGCAGAATAAATAGAGCTTCTAGACAGAAGAAACAGAGGCTTCTACGCAGAATAAATAGAGCTCCTAGACAGAATAGACAGAGGCTTTTAGACAGAATAAATAAATGCTTCTGCGCAGAATAAATAGAGCTTATAGACAGAACAATAAAGCTTCTTGACAGAGTAGAATCTGCTATGCAGAATAAATAGAGCTTTTAGACAGAACAAATGGAGGTCCTAGACAGAACAATAGAGCTTATAGACAGAGTAAATAGAGGCTTCTACGCAGAGTAGAGAGAGGCTTCTACACAGAATGAATAGACGGTTGTCGACAGAATGAATAGAGGCTTCGAGACAGTATAAACAGTCTCTAAGACTGAGTAAACAAGAATAAATGGAGGCTTCTAAACAGACATAGCAGAGCTCCTAGACAGAATAAACAGAGCTTCAAGGCACAATAAACAGAGGCTTCTAGACAGAATGAAAGGAAGCTACTAGACGGAACTGCTGCTTCCAACTACGCCGTCCCAGGGGGCTTCCGAATTGGGAAAGAATTCCGATAAACATTCAAAGCGTAACTTTATTTTTGTGGGGGGTCTTTGGCAGTTGGGGATCGGTCATTATAGGTGTTTTTGAAGCTGCCTCTTCCCTGTGTTTCTTTGTCACGCCAGCAGGCTCTCTCTCTCTCTCTCTCTCTCTCTCTCTCTCTCTCTCTCTCTCTCTCTCTCTCTCTCTCTCTCTCTGTGTACGGGAGCCAAAGAAAAAAGGTACAGGGAAAACTTCAAAAGTGTCAATTGATATTGTTGAAAAGTAACTCTCTCTCTCTCTCTCTCTCTCTCTCTCTCTCTCTCTCTCTCTCTCTCTCTCTCTCTCTCTCTGTGTGTGTGTGTGTGTACGGGAGCCAAAGAAAAAGGTACAGGGAAAACTTCAAAAGTGTCAGTTGTTATTGGTGAAAAATAACTCTCTCTCTCTCTCTCTCTCTCTCTCTCTCTCTCTCTCTCTCTCTCTCTCTCTCTCTCTCTCTCTCTCTCTCACACACACAGGGACTAAAAAAAAAAGGTTACAAGGAAAACTTCAAAAGCGTAGATAATTGCCGTTAAAAATCCCAAATCATAACTTCAAGAGCATCGAATATTCTCTCTCTCTCTCTCTCTCTCTCTCTCTCTCTCTCTCTCTCTCTCTCTCTCTCTCTCTCTCTCTCTCTCTCTCTCTCTCAGCGTTTACCAAAATGAGCGGAAATGATTGCAGCCTGAAATGTTTTAAAATCGTAAATTTCGAAAACTGAAAAAAAATAATGTCACCATGAATTAGCAAATGCATTTCTAAGTTTTTAGTTTTCTGTAAAAGAAAGCTATTGTGCCGGCTTTGTCTGCCTGTCCGCACTTTTTTCTGTCCGCACTTTTTCTGTCCGCACTTTTTTTTGTCCGCACTTTTTTCTGTCCGCCCACAGATCTTAAAAACTACTGAGGCTAGAGGGCTGCAAAGTGGCATGTTGATCACCCACCTTCCAACCATCAAACACACCAAATTGCAGCCCTCTAGCCTCAGTAGATTTTATTTTATTGAAGGTTAATAAATTTAGCCATAATCGTGCTTCTGGCATCGATATAGGCCAGGCCACCACCGTCCCGTGGTTAAAGTTTAATGGGCCGCGGCTCATACAGCATGATACCGAGACCACCGAAAGATAGATCTATTTTCGGTGGCCTTGATTATACGCTGTACAGGTAACTCATTGCGCCGAAGACACTTCGGCGCATTTTTTACATGTTTATTTACGTCTACGCTGAAGCTTTTTGCGCAAAGAAAAATGTCTCCTGTTTAAAGTGCTTTGTTTGTGCGTTTGTGGGTCTGTCCCGTTTCGAGCTTGGGCTGTCATAGGGAATGTTGAGTCATGGAATGGAGAGAGAGAGAGAGAGAGAGAGAGAGAGAGAGAGAGAATGTTTTTGTGATGTTTTCTTAGAAACAAAAATTATTAGGTATGATTTTGTGATGTTTTCTTGGGAATTACTCCTGACTTCAGGATAGATATAATTATTATTTTTATTATGTTTGTGTGGATATATATATTATATATATATATATATATATATATATATATATATATATATATATATATATATATACTATATTTATGTATATATTTATATATTATATTATATTTATGTATATATTTATATATATGATATATATATACATTATATATATATATATATATATATATATATATATATACATATATATATATATATATATATATATATATATATATATATATATATATATATATATATATATATATATATATATATATATATATATATATATATATATATATAATATGCACATTTTCTCGCTCTGTTAGAGGAAATCGTTATTTGGTAATGATAAAAAATATATATCCGTGTTTTATGTATGTATGTACGTATATATCTGTATGTATATATGTATGCATGTACGTATACAAACATAATCCTCGTTCTTGAATACTCACTTCAGTCTCCATTCGTCCAACAAATTGCCATTTAAGCGTTGACCAAAATCTGTCGGCCATTATCGTCTGTTGACCGACAGGAGCTTCCTTGAAATGGCTTCATTGGGTGTACCGGCAATGGCTTAGCACTCCCTGTAATTACCAATTAACGCCGATCCCATTCTAATGAGGAATCGGTGGGGATGGGGGAATTGTATACCTGTATAATTGCTGGCTGTAGTTTTGGACTGATTATATTATATGTGTATATATATATATATATATTTATATATGTATATATATATATATATATATATATATATATATATATATATATATATATATATATATATATATGCACATTTGATAAAAAATATATAATACAAACATAATCCTCGTTCTTAATACTCACTTCAGCCATTTCTTTTCATTTAACATTTTGAGTCAATGGACGTTATTTGCATAGAATAACTTTTTATTTAGACTTTGAATCAGTCTATTTTGGACTGATTATGTATCTCTCTTTTCTCTCTTTCTCTCTTTTTATTTAGACTTTGAATCTCTCTCTCTCTCTCTCTCTCTCTCTCTCTCTATATATATATATATATATATATATATATATATATATATATATATATATATATATATACACACACAGTGTTATATATTCTTACGTACATTTTGAACTTATATATATATATATATATATATATATATATATATATATATATATATATATATATATATATATATGTGTGTGTGTGTGTGTGTGTGT